>NC_133324.1:712716789-712826404 GCF_042186555.1 Aquarana catesbeiana | reverse complement strand
TCCCTCCTGTCCTGATAATCCTGGTCTTTGCATTGGTGAATGTTTTGAACGCTACCATACACTAGTTGAGTATTAGCGTAGGGTACAGCATTGCACAGACTAGGCACACTTTCACAGGGTCTCCCAAGATGCCATCGCATTTTGAGAGACCCGAACCTGGAACTGGTTACAGTTATAAAAGTTACAGTTACAAAAAAAAAGTGTAAAAAAAAAAAAAAAACACAAACAAAAATAAAAAAAAATAGTTGTCGTTTTATTGTTCTCTCTCTCTCTATTCTCTCTCTGGTGTTCTGCTCTTTTTTACTGTATTCTATTCTGCAATGTTTTATTGTTATTATGTTTTATCATGTTTGCTTTTCAGGTATGCAATTTTTTATACTTTACCGTTTACTGTGCTTTATTGTTAACCATTTTTTTGTCTTCAGGTACGCCATTCACGACTTTGAGTGGTTATACCAGAATGATGCCTGCAGGTTTAGGTATCATCTTGGTATCATTCTTTTCAGCCAGCGGTCGGCTTTCATGTAAAAGCAATCCTAGTGGCTAATTAGCCTCTAGACTGCTTTTACAAGCAGTGGGAGGGAATGCCCCCCCCCCCCACCGTCTTCCGTGTTTTTCTCTGGCTCTCCTGTCTCAACAGGGAACCTGAGAATGCAGCCGGTGATTCAGCCAGCTGACCATAGAGCTGATCAGAGACCAGAGTGGCTCCAAACATCTCTATGGCCTAAGAAACCAGAAGCTACGAGCATTTTAGGACTTAGATTTCGCCGGATGTAAACAGCGCCATTGGGAAATTGGGAAAGCATTTTATCACACCGATCTTGGTGTGGTCAGATGCTTTGAGGGCAGAGGAGAAATCTAGGGTCTAATAGACCCCAATTTTTTCAAAAAAGCGTACCTGTCACTACCTATTGCTATCATAGGGGATATTTACATTCCCTGAGATAACAATAAAAATGATTTAAAAAAAAATATGAAAGGAACAGTTTAAAAATAAGATAAAAAAGCAAAAAAATAATAAAGAAAAAAAAAAAAAAAAAAAAAAAGCACCCCTGTCCCCCCTGCTCTCGCGCTAAGGCGAACGCAAGCGTCGGTCTGGCGTCAAATGTAAACAGCAATTGCACCATGCATGTGAGATATCACCGCGAAGGTCAGATCGAGGACAGTAATTTTAGCAGTAGACCTCCTCTGTAAATCTAAAGTGGTAACCTGTAAAGGCTTTTAAAGGCTTTTAAAAATGTATTAATTTTGTTGCCACTGCACGTTTGTGCGCAATTGTAAAGCATGTCATGTTTGGTATCCATGTACTCGGCCTAAGATCATCTTTTTTATTTCATCAAACATTTGGGCAATATAGTGTGTTTTAGTGCATTAAAATTTAAAAAAGTGTGTTTTTTCCACAAAAAATGCGTTTGAAAAATCGCTGCGCAATTACTGTGTGAAAAAAAAAAATGAAACACCCACCATTTTAATTTGTAGGGCATTTGCTTTAAAATAATATATAATGTTTGGGGGTTCAAAGTAATTTTCTTGCAAAAAAAAATAATTTTTTCATGTAATCAAAAAGTGTCAGAAAGGGCTTTGTCTTCAAGTGGTTAGAAGAGTGGGTGATGTGTGACATAAGCTTCTAAATGTTGTGCATAAAATGCCAGGACAGTTCAAACCCCCCCAAATGACCCCATTTTGGAAAGTAGACACCCCAAGCTATTTGCTGAGAGGCATGTCGAGTCCATGGAATATTTTATATTGTGACACAAGTTGCGGGAAAGAGACAAATTTTTTTTTTTTTTTTTTTGCACAAAGTTGTCACTAAATGTTATATTGCTCAAACATGCCATGGGGATTTGTGAAATTACACCCCAAAATACATTCTGCTGCTTCTCCTGAGTACGGGGATACCACATGTGTGGGACTTTTTGGGAGCCTAGCCGCGTACGGGACCCCGAAAACCAAGAACCGCCTTCAGGCTTTCTAAGGCCGTAAATTTTTGATTTCACTCTTCACTGCCTATCACAGTTTCGGAGGCCATGGAAAGCCCAGGTGGCACAAAACCCCCCCAAATGACCCAATTTTGGAAAGTAGACACCCCAAGCTATTTGCTGAGAGGTATAGTGAGTATTTTGCAGACCTCACTTTTTGTCACAAAGTTTTGAAAATTGAAAAAAGAAAAAAAAAAAATTTTTTTTCTGGTCTTTCTTCATTTTCAAAAACAAATGAGAGCTGCAAAATACTCACCATGCCTCTCAGCAAATAGCTTGGGGTGTCTACTTTCCAAAATGGGGTCATTTGGGGGGGGGTTGTGCCATCTTGGCATTTTATGGCCTTCAAAACTGTGATAGGTAGTGAGGAGTGAAATCAAAAATGTACGCCCTTAGAAATCCTGAAGGTGGTGCTGGGTTTTCGGGGCCCCGTACGCGGCTAGGCTCCCAAAAAGTGCCACACATGTGGTATCCCCGTACTCAGGATAAGCAGCTGAATGTATTTTGGGGTGTAATTCCACATATGCCCATGGCCTATGTGAGCAATATATCATTTAGTGACAACTTTTTGTAAATTTTTTTTTTTTTTTTGTCATTATTCAATCACTTGGGACAAAAAAAATAAATATTCAATGGGCTCAACATGCCTCTCAGCAATTTCCTTGGGGTGTCTACTTTCCAAAATGGGGTCATTTGGGGGGGGGTTTGTACTGCCCTGCCATTTTAGCACCTCAAGAAATGACATAGGCAGTCATAAACTAAAAGCTGTGTAAATTCCAGAAAATGTACCCTAGTTTGTAGACGCTATAACTTTTGCGCAAACCAATAAATATACGCTTATTGACATTTTTTTTACCAAAGACATGTGGCCGAATACATTTTGGCCTAAATGTATGACTAAAATTTAGTTTATTGGATTTTTTTTATAACAAAAAGTAGAAAATATCATTTTTTTTCAAAATTTTCAGTCTTTTTCCGTTTATAGCGCAAAAAATAAAAACGGCAGAGGTGATCAAATACCATCAAAAGAAAGCTCTATTTGTGGGAAGAAAAGGACGCAAATTTCGTTTGGGTAGAGCATTGCATGACCGCGCAATTAGCAGTTAAAGCGACGCAGTGCCGAATTGTAAAAAGTGCTCTGGTCAGGAAGGGGGTAAATCCTTCCGGGGCTGAAGTGGTTAAAGGGGTTGTGAAGGTAGAAGGTTTTTTATTTGAATGTATTCTATGCATTTAAATAAAAAGCCTTCTGTGTGCAGCAACCCCCCCGGCTCCCCAATACTTACCGGAGCCCCATCTCCAGTGATGTCCATGAGTGTCTCGGCCTTCTGGGACTCTCCCTTCTGATTGGCTGAGACACAGCAGTGGCGCCATTAGCTCTTGGTGTTGTCAATCAAAGTCAGTTGCCAATCAGAGGAGAGAGGGGACGAGACAAACCTCAGCTCCATGTCTGATTGGACAAACGGAGCTGCAGCTCGGATCAGGTGCCCCCATAGTAAGTTGCTTGTTGTGGGGGCACTTAACAGGAGGGAGGGGTCAGGAGCACCGAAGAGGGACCCGAGAAGGAGAGGATCTGGGCTGCTCTATGCAAATCCACTGCAACAGAGCAGGTAAGTATAACATGTTTATTATTTTTATAGAAAAAAAAAAAACAAGACTTTACAATCACTCAGATGTGCGACCAGGGGTGCGGTTGAGACATGGTTTTGCCACCCCTTTAACCACCCACCTAAACAAAGAAAGGAGCTGATCAGGGCTGTGTAATATGCTTTGCTTCATGACCATGCCAAAAATAATTTCCCTGTCTCATTTTGTGACCCTTTAGTTAATGGGGTATGAGGCCTTGCTTCATGGCTGTCACAAAAATGAATTCCCTGTTGCGCTCCATGACCCTTTGGTTAATGGGGCCTTGTCCGGCCTTTTTAGGGGTTAAAACAAGCGGTGAGGTGGCAATCCATTGCCTCCCAGCCGCCTGTCAACCGAAAAAAGCCATCCATTGCTGATCTCTTTTCAGAGGGATGGCATGAGCTGCTGCTTTTAAGAACGAGCCCTTAGAAAAGCTAACGGCAGGAGTGTCAGAGTGCAGGGGAGTCTAACGCGGGCACAAGAAGCCTTGCCCTCTAAGGTTTTCTTTTTTTTTTTTTTTTAAAACCAGCAAAGATTACAACGATCCACTTAACAGAAAAGCAGAGGAAGGATAATGCGTCGCAATTCCACGCTGGGTTTTATTTAAGTTTGTTACATGATAACATTTCCAAGTAAACCTCCCACTGTGCGACTAAGCCATAGAAGAGCGAATTCTCATCTGTTGTGCAGCTAGCTAGCTCTTCTTCTCTGCACTTTGGAATGTCTTTGGGAAATAAAGCACTTACTAGATAAGCTGCCATCAAAAAAAAAAAAAAAAAGCTACTGATATGGTCTGTAGCAGCAGAATTGCCTAATGGAAGAACAGAATGAGTACTCTGCAGCACTGCAGGCAGGTAAATTAAAGGGGGGTATTTGTCAAGTGAGGCACAAGACACTTTTAGTAAACGTCCTGTCATTTGCCTGCAATTTCACTTGCATTGATCAAGCACAATTTAACCACATTACTTCCATCATCTGATTCGTATGATTCTCCTGGAACCACTACCTGCTAGCCATTTATTTCGCTGCTGAATTGATAAGGGCACTGAGTTCTTTTCTAAGGGATGATGTGTCTATTTTTATTCCCTTTCTTTTGACATAGCATGCTTTTGTTTTCTTCTGTCACTTAATTGTAAAGAAACTGTAGATGCATCAGGGTTCAACTTACAATGAAGGCAGATGCCTTTATAACTTCTCTACTCATTAAAGCAAGGGAAAAAATGGGAGCTGGCATTGATGATCCCTGTCTGTAAAAATGCCACTTACTTGGCTGTCTCCGGCTTCAGTACTTTGAGTCACTGGGGGGGTTGATTTACTAAAGGCAAATAGGCTGGTCGCTTTTGCAAGGGAATTTTCCCCAGAGCCTAATGCCTCATACACACGAGCGGAAATTCCGCAAGCAAAAGTCCGATGAGAGCTTTTGGTCGGAAAATGCGAACGTGTGTATGCTCCATCGGTCTTTTGCTGGCGGAATTCTAGCCAGCAAAAGATAGAGAGCATGTTCTCAATTTTTCGGTCGGAAAAAGTTCCGATCTGAAATTCCGTCTGTACCAATTCCGACGTACAAAATTCCTACGCATGCTCGGAAACAATTTGACGCATGCTCGGAAGCATTGAACTTAGTTTTCTCGGCTCGTCGTAGTGTTGTACGTCACCGCGTTCTTGGCGGTCGAAAGTTCAGCGAACTTTTGTGTGACTGTGCGTATGCAAGCCAAGCTTGAGCGGAATTCCGTCGGGAAAACCATCTAAGATTTTTCTGCCGGAAATTCTGCTCGTGTGTACAGGGCATTACCACTTCAGCTCAGGGAGATTTTACCCCCCTTCACGACTAGGCCATTTTTTGCTATTTAGCACAGCATTACTTTAATTGGTATTTGAACGGCTATACAACACTGTACCCAAAGAAAATTGAGATTTATTTATTTATTACAGGTACTTATAGAGGCCGTCAATTTATGCAATGCTTCACATGCAGGGCCCTCTTTAGCACAGGGCAAAAGGGGCAGCTGCCCCAGGCCCAGTCATTGTTGTGGGGCCCAAAGGAAGCTTCCCCTTGAGCCAGGACAGTCCGCAAATCGTTGACAATTGGCTTAGGAAGGGCCCAAGAAAATATTTGCCCAGGGTCCAGTCAATGTTAAAGACAGCCCTGTTCACATGTATATATTTTGTACATTCACATAAGTCCCTGCCCTCAAGAAGCTTACAATCTAAGGTCCCTAACTCACATTTATACATACACATACTAGGGCCAATTTAGACAGGAGCATCATTTTTTTCACGCAGATAGAGCTTTCTTTTGGTGGTATTTGATCACCACTGTTTTTTTTTTTTTTTTAATAAATGAAAGAATAGCAAAATTAAAAAAACAACAACATTTTTTACTTTCTGCTATAAAATATATTCAATAAATAATAATAATGAAAAATCGAATTTCTTCATAAATTTAGGCCAAAATGTCTTTGGGTAAAAAAAATCCCAATAAGTGTATATTGGACTTGTAATGGGACTGTGATAGTGTGGAGAACAATCCGACACTAACTGACATCACCAGTGACACTAATATAGTGATCATTGATAATACTCTACACTGTCACTGTATTAATGACACTGGCTGGGAAGGGGTTAACATTTCAGGGTAATCAAGGAGTTAAGTGTGTGCCTATCAAGTGGAAGGATCCATGCACACTAGTGGGTTTTTTTTTTTTCAGCTAAAAAAACGCTGGAAAAATCACTGGAAAAAAATGCTGGTAATAGCTTTTTGTAGCGTTTTAGGAGCATTTAAGAGCGTTTAGGGGCATTAGGATTTTATTGGCATCTTTGCAGTAAAAGGTAACAAAATCTAAAAAAAACGCTATTAGTAGCGTTTAGGACCATTTAGGAGCATTCTGCTGGAAAACGCTCCAGGAAACTCTACAAAAAAAATTTTTTCTGCTCCTAGATGCTGAAACTCAAAAAACACTAAAAGCCTAATGTAGTGTGCATGGACACATAGGATAACACTATTTAGCTTCTAGGAGCAGAAAAAAAATGCTAATAACAGCTTCTAGGAGCTTAAAAAACACTAGTGTGCATGGAGCCTTAATGTGTTTATTATGTGCTGCTTTTTACTAAAAATCTCTTTGCCCCTTCTCCCTTTGCATGGAGAAGGAACAAAGAGATTGTTCCAGCTGATCCCTGTGTTGTTTGTCAAAACAGGGTTCTGGGCTGTGATTGGACACAGCCAATCTGGAGGTCCCAGCCATGAATCATTGGCCGGGACCTGCTGACAAAATCCCGCTGTGTCTAATCACAGCTGGAGCGGGGGGCATGTACACCCTGTACCCGGAATAAGACTGCAACATACAAGTACATCACTGCCACCCGTCCACAGTACAATGTGGGTGGGTGGAGCTAAATATGTTTTTTATCATTCGTAGTGCTAAAACCATCAGTATTTAATCACTTGCAACAGCTGATTTAATCACTAAGTATGCAGCTTCTTTATCTTTTAATCCATGCCTATGTTCCCATTTAGGCTGGTGTTATGACCAATGTCACAGGTTACCTGTTTCAGTGAGGCTCCTTTCTCTTGAAGCATCCTATGGAGCCACCCTTCAATGCAGGGACTAAAGTTGTATCTCCTTACACTATGTACATCAATAGACTATAAAGCTGGGTATAGATAGATTGAAATGTGGCTGGTTCAGCAGGGACCAGCCAAATTTCGATCTGTGTTTGGTCCTACCTGTTTAATGGAAGTTGATCATTTGATTGACCTCTGTCAGATGGGCTCACTGAGCTCACAGTTTTCAATCAGTGGTGTATTCTGACAGCAGTGGGAGCTGTTAGAATACAATGTCCCTGCAGAGAGGAACATTGAAACCAGTACAGAGATCTGAGTTTCTGACTCCACTATGTGCTTTCTTGCTCTAGCTCAGGGATCCTAGTAGAAGCATAGACCATCTTATTGAAAATACTTGTTCCCTGGCTGTTCTACTGACCCCCTGGCTTCAATACATCCCAAATCAATGGCAAGGAACACATCTGCAGATCAGGTAGATCAGGGTAATAACAGAAGTCCTTATCTGCCAGTGGCTTGGTCAGTGGCTCAAATTACCAAAGACAGAGGGCTACCAAAGTACCAAAGACAGAGGGTTAACAAAGTACCAAAGACAGAGGGTTACCAAAGTACCAAAGACAGAGGGCTACCAAAGTACCAAAGACAGAGGGTTACCAAAGTACAAAAGACAGAGGGCTACCAAAGTACCAAAGACAGAGGGCTACCAAAGTACCAAAGACAGAGGGTCACCAAAGTACCAAAGACAGAGAGTTACCAAAGTACCAAAGACAGAGGGCTACCAAAGTACCAAAGACAGAGGGCTACCAAAGTACCAAAGACAGAGGGTTACCAAAGTACCAAAGACAGAGGGTTACCAAAGTACCAAAGACAGAGGGCTACCAAAGTACCAAAGACAGAGGGTTACCAAAGTACCAAAGACAGAGGGCTACCAAAGTACCAAAGTCAGAGGGCTACCAAAGTACCAAAGACAGAGGGTTACCAAAGTACCAAAGACAGAGGGTTACCAAAGTACCAAAGACAGAGGGCTACCAAAGTACTAAAGACAGAGGGTTACCAAAGTACCAAAGACAGAGGGCTACCAAAGTACCAAAGACAGAGGGCTACCAAAGACAGAGGGCTACCAAAGTACCAAAGACAGAGGGCTACCAAAGTACCAAAGACAGAGGGCTACCAAAGTACCAAAGACAGAGGGCTACCAAAGTACCAAAGACAGAGGGTTACCAAAGTATCAAAGACAAAGGGCTACCAAAGTACCAAAGACAGAGGGCTACCAAAGTACCAAAGACAGAGGGTTACCAAAGTACCAAAGACAGAGGGCTACCAAAGTACCAAAGACAGAGGGCTACCAAAGTACCAAAGACAGAGGGCTACCAAAGTACCAAAGACAGAGGGTTAACAAAGTACCAAAGACAGAGGGCTACCAAAGTACCAAAGACAGAGGGCTACCAAAGTACCAAAGACAGAGGGTTACCAAAATACCAAAGACAGAGGGCTACCAAAGTACCAAAGACAGAGGGCTACCAAAGTACCAAAGACAGAGGGTTACCAAAGTACCAAAGACAGAGGGTTACCAAAGTACCAAAGACAGAGGGCTACCAAAGTACCAAAGACAGAGGGTTACCAAAGTACCAAAGACAGAGGGCTACCAAAGTACCAAAGACAGAGGGTTACCAAAGTACCAAAGACAGAGGGCTACCAAAGTACCAAAGACAGAGGGTTACCAAAGTACCAAAGACAGAGGGCTACCAAAGTACCAAAGACAGAGGGCTACCAAAGTACCAAAGACAGAGGGTTACCAAAGTACCAAAGACAGAGGGTTACCAAAGTACCAAAGACAGAGGGCTACCAAAGTACGAAAGACAGAGGGTTACCAAAGTACCAAAGACAGTGGGCTACCAAAGTACGAAAGACAGAGGGCTACCAAAGACAGAGGGCTACCAAAGTACCAAAGACAGAGGGTTACCAAAGTACCAAAGACAGTGGGCTACCAAAGTACGAAAGACAGAGGGCTACCAAAGACAGAGGGCTACCAAAGTACCAAAGACAGAGGGCTACCAAAGTACCAAAGACAGAGGGTTACCAAAGTATCAAAGACAGAGGGCTACCAAAGTACCAAAGACAGAGGGTTACCAAAGTACCAAAGACAAAGACAGAGGGGTCAGCATGACAGCCAAGCAACAAGCATTGCAGAATGCAAAGCCAGAAATGGCATTCCTTTAGCGCTCCCAGTAACAGTAGTTACATAGTAGGTGAGGCTGAAAAAAGACACAAGTCCATCAAGTCCAACCTGTGTGTGTGCGCTTCTATGTCAGTCCATTGACCCGGATAGCGGGACTTGGCCCTGCCGCTACCTGATCACTGGCTTTGATTGACAGCGCTGGGAGCCAATGGTTCCTGGTGCCTAGAAAAGCCAGCAAGACCTGGAAATGAGGGGAGAGAAGAGCTGCAGATGGGCACAGTGCTGGATCAAATGAGGGCTCAGGTAAGTAAAAGGAGGGGGGGGGGATGCTGACACCTAAACATTTTTTACCTTAATGCAAGGAATGCATTAAGGTAAAAATGTTTAGGCTTTACAACCACTTTAACACACTGTAGAGTTTTTCCTGATTAACATGAAAAAAGTGTCCCCGGTGGAAATGACTTGAGATTAGAAGTTGCTTGTTTATTACAAGTAATCAGGCAGCAGATCCCAAGTCCTCACCATGGGGGAGTTCTCTGATGGTAAGCACTCACTCTCTATATACAGTAAGTCCAGTGCTGTACCCCCTCCAGCCACATTCTGCCACCCATTTCTGTATTATAGCTTTGTAGCCAGCTTTTCCCCATCTAGAGCCTGAACTATTATCCCTGTGAGTGTGCTGCCTACTAGAAGGTTATTGTCATCCAGTGATAAGGTCAGGCATCTTTCCTTATCTAAAGTGTTAAACGCTTGACTATATATTGGAAGAAGCTTGTGCCAAACAGATGAATGATAATCATCCAGATAGAGATAATATATGAATTATGTCACTGTACAGCTCTGACAATTGGGAAAATAAATCAAGTCTACAATCAGAGGTGGAAGCCACCCCACAGTGACAGAGATGGGCAAATGCAATTAGAACCCAAGGAAAATACGATTTGTTTTACATACAACCTAAGGTCGGGTTATTTGTCAGAGCTGCAAAACAAAGACAAATAAATGCATTAGGTATATTACAAAAAATCAGGACATATGATTGCTGAGAAGAAAATGACATTGTTTTTCCTTGCATGGCAATATTACAGCCAGGCTTATTCAATAAGGCACAGAAAAATGGTGTTCCTCCAAGTGCAGTAACCTATGGCAACCAGCCACGTCTAAAGCAATCACAGCAAAGCTGAATCCTGTTGCTATGGATAACTGCATGTCACCAGCAATTTAAAGTTCCACCTATATAAAAGTCACCAGCTACAAAAAGTGTAGCTGCTGAGTTTTATTAATCAGACACTCACCTGTCCCAGGATCCAGTGATGCGGGCGAACAAAGTCCTCTGCTTCTCTCCCCATCCTCTCTGCGGCGCTGGCATTGTTACTGTGGGCGCCCAGCTGTGGCTTCACAGCCAGGCAAACACTGCGCATGCATGAGCCGCGCTGCGCACTGTGACTGTCTGGGCAATCATCTGGGACCTGTGACGTGTCCCAGATGATTGCCGAGAGGGAGGGGGGAGAGGTGAACTTACTTCTGGTGCCCCCGGGAGGAAGTGGGAGCTGGGACCCTCTAAAAAGAGGGTATCCCCCCCCCCCCCCGCAAAAGAAATGAAATGCCAAATGTGGCATGTCAGGGGGTCACCTCCCTTAAAGCGGAAGTTCCATTTTTGGGTGGAACTCCGCTTTAAGTGTATTTCCACGTTCGCAGTCAAATTTACTATATGCTTGTTATGTGTTCCCATTCACACAGTATGCCCAGAAATGTTTTTTGCTAATATTTCTTACCTTTTATATATTTCTGAGAAAAAGGCAATATGGCTGATTCTGAACACTATGTCTCTGTCCCCAAACTTTCTAATATTTTAACCCTTTGCTTGGACAGTGTTCAGAACTAGTTGTCTACTGATAATGAGATCTGCCAGCACAGAACAGACAGGGCTAATTATGGTACATGCATATAAATGATGGGTAGGTGAACCCAGGGGAATGAGGAGTTAATTATTCACTGACTCACCAAGTTAGGTGTGGTCTATGCCAAGACAAGAGATCAATTAAAGGGGGAAACAGCTGTAGAGTACAGACTGAAAAGTAGGCGAAATATGACCATGCAGTATAATATGAAAAGCTGTCTACTGATAATGAGATCTGCCAGCACAGAACAGACAGGGCTAATTATGGTACACATTACATCCTCAAGCCCCCTTTCATTCCACAGGAAAATTCAGCTAAGGAATAAAAGATAAGAGCAAGTAAAAAGCTAAGCAGCCATTTTTAAAGGCCAGCTTTGGCAAGGGGATTGAATGGTGAGGGTTAAAGCAATATTAAACGCAATGGGGGGGGGGGGGGGTTGTTACTAAATCTGGTGCACTCAGAACCTGGTACAGCTGTGCATGGTAGCCAATCAGCTTGTAACTTCAGCTGGTTCAGTTCCGGTTTGGCAATAAAACCTGGAAGCTGATTGGTTTCTATTCAGAGCTGCACCAAATTTTGCACTCTCCAGTTTTAGCAAAAAACCCCCGATGTTTTTTTTTTTTTTTTTAAATAACAAACATGTTATACTTATCTGCTCTATGCAATGGTTTTACAAAGAGCAGCTCGTATCCTCCTCTTCTTGGGTCCCCCCCCCCGCTGGTACTCCTGGCCCCACCCTCCCACCAAGTTCCCCCAGAGCAAGCTCCCAATGTGGCTCGCTCCTGAGCTGCTGCTCTGTGTAACTATTCACACACAGAACCGTGGCTTGGCCCCTTTCTCTCTCTACTCATTGACTCACTGGCGGTGATTGACAGCAGTGGGAGCCAATGGCTGTCTCAGCCAGTGAGGAGGGAGAGTCCCCCGAGAGCCGACGCCTTAGTGCACATTGCTGGATCGCGGTGGGGCTCAGGTAAGTAGGGGGGGGAGGCTGTACACAGAAGGTTTTTTGCCTTAGTACATAGAATGCAACCTTCTGCCTTTACAACCCCTTTAATGTGTGGGGCTAGACTAGAGAGAAGCAATGTCAGCGAGGGGCCCGGATGGGGGGACTTGGGCCAATATAACTATCTTCACCAGGAAAGGAAAATTGAACAGCTGGCATGATGGATTAGAAGGGGGTAGGAAGAAAGAACGTTTTGATTGTGCCCGGAGTTGGGCTTTAAAGTGATATTAAACCCTCAACTATTTTAAGCATTTTTCAGGAGCTGATATAATCACTTAATGAGTATACAGCTTCTTTATCCTTTAATCCTTACCTATATTCCAGTTTTGTCTGGTGCCATGACCACTGCCCCATGTTTCCTATTTTAGGGTGGCTCCTTTGTCTTGCAGCATCCTATGGAGTCACCCTTCCATGCAGAGACTAGAGCTGTGTCTCCCTACACTATGTGCATCAATAGAAACACACAGCCCTCTAGCCTAGGAATGCAAGGAATTCCCCTGCTTCTCCTCCTCTCTTCTCCAAGCTAACAAACTGACTGCAGACTGCACTGTCCACTGTTAATGCTGAACTCCGACATAAGCAAATATTGTCTAAATACAATAGTCATACGTATTCTTACTTGAATCTTGTCCTGTAAATTTCTTCCAGATCTGTGCAGTAATCCAATGGGCAGGAACTTCCTGTATTTAGGGCCAATCACTGCTGCTTTCTTGCCTTGTGCAATGTGATTGATCTTGTCAATGCTCCCTCCTGTAGGTTTCTGCAGGTAGCCTTTAGTGGGCGGGGTCTACTGGGCCCCTCCCACAGTTCTGCTCTCTGTGCGGACTGAGTACAATGATGAGGTCACTGTTGCTTTTACAAGGTAACATCTGAGTTTGCAATAGTATTTGGTGCACATAAAGTGGATTAACATCCTTTGTGGCTATTAAGGAATTTATTTATTTGTTTTATTCTTTTTTATTAGATTTTGAAAAAAAATAAACATACAAACACAAAGCCTATTGGGCTTACCCAGGCTCAACTGGTCACCAGGACCATGATACTATACACATACTACTATTTTTGAATGAAAGTTTTTGTGCCCAGAGTTCTGTTTTAACTTTTTCCTGTAAAGACTGGATGTTCAGGGAAGCAGCACTGAGAGAGCAGGAGCCAGCAGCATTAAGAAGTTGTAAACCCTTAAGTATTGGGGTAAGTCTTATTAGCAAATAGTTTAAAAAAAAAAAAACTCTGATAATGTATTACTAATTTAAAGCCCAACTCCGCCCCAAACTGAACTGCTGAACTGGCCACATTTCAATCCATGAGTGCTTGGATGACAAAAGCTGATCGTTAGATCGACTCGGCTTGTTAGAAAAATGTTCTCAATCAGCCGGCTGCAGCCACTGATAAGTGTGGAGAGTCCCAGTCCCAGAAATGAAGATTCCTCCATCCACCTTGCTTGTGTCTGTGTGGATGGAGGAATCTGTTCTTTTTTTTTTTCCTTCAGCTGGCTGATAGAAAAAAAAATGAGTACTCTATGGCCAGCTTAAGTTCGGCTTTTCACAAAAAAAAAAAATGACGAGGTGAACTAAATCTGACCATACATGGACAGGGACCAGATAAATTTCGATCTATGTATGGACAGGGATCTTTTGATTGACTTCTGTGCAATCATCCTGTCATGTTTTTGCTTCTTGATCATGGCTGCCAGCTATAGAATTTGGATCCATGTATGGCCGTTCCTGTTCAAGAGGAGCTGATCTAGTGATCGACTCCTCCTGAACTCAATCGGTATATTTTCACTCGATCAGTCCTTGTGGGCAATCGGCTGATCAGTGCGTTCTGTCAGTGGAGTTGTCCCATTCACGACAAAAGGCGCATGGTTTGGATCTCCCATCCTTCTTAAATATGTGGATGGAGGAATCTTTACGTTTTCTTTTTTGTTTTTGTTGATCAGCTGGCTGGCTAATGAAAAAAAGAATGATCCATCTAGGGCCAGCTGTACGCCTTACTCCCTCCCAAACCATTCAAAACCCCTCTGCACTTATTGTACCTCCATGGGTGATTAGCACTCGCTGTCTATGCATTCGGGACCATGCTCTTGAGATGGATCAGAGCAATTCCAAACAGGGGCGGCCCGTCCATTAAGGGCGCCGCCCCCCCGTCCATCCCAGCCTCCCCTATTCATGTGTCCAGCCCCTTTCAGGACACCGGCACATGGATTCCAATGTGAAGGGGCTGTTTTTATGAAGCACCAATTAGAGCCGGAGGCTCTAATAGGCTTCAATAAAGGGTGGGCTCGGGTCATAGAGCGTGCGCTCGGAGCCCACCCAGGTGTGTTACAACAGTGAATCAATATTCACTGTTGTAATACTGATCCTCCTCCCAACCAATCAGGAAGCGGCTTTTTACACCAGTCACCTGATTGGCTGAAAGGACAGGCGATCCTATTGGACGCCTTTGAGGAGAAGGGAGGAGCCGCACGGTGGAAGCCACCGTGATGCAGAGAGGACACAGGAGCCACTGCCTGACGCCCATAGGAGCCCGCAATCCGTCGCCCGTAGGAGCCCGCCCATAGGAGCCCGCAACCCGCCACCCATAGGAGCCCGCAACCCGCCGCCCGTAGGAGCCTGCAACCCGGCTGCTGCCAGCCGCCCGTAGGAGCCCACAACCCGCCGCCCGTAGGAGCCTGCCCATAGGAGCCTGCAACCCGGCCGCTGCCAGCCGCCCGTAGGAGCCCACAACCCGCCGCCCACAGGAGCCCTCAACCCGCAGCCCATAGGAGCCTGAAACCCACATGACACCACATAATGACACCAAAAAGCAACGTATTCACTCCTTGATTATTTCCCTCCTCGACTACTGCAACTCTCTCCTTAATGGCCTACCCTTAAGCAGGCTATCCCCCCTTCAGTCTATTATGAATGCTGCTGCTAGACTAATCGATCCGTGACTGCCGCCCCTCTCTGCCAATCCCTTCACTGGCTTCTCCTACCCCATCGTGTAAAATTCAAAATGCTAACCACAACATACAAGCCCATCCACAACATCGTCCCCATCTACATCACCAACCTCATCTGCAGATATCGCCCAAATCGTCCCCTCCGCTCGTCCCAGGACCTCCTGCTCTGTAGCTCCCTTGTTACCTCCTCACATGCTCGCCTTCAGGACTTCTCCAGAGCCTCTCCCATCCTCTGGCACTCCCTGCCCCTTTATATCCGATCAGCCCCTACCCTGTCCACCTTTAGGAGATCCCTGTAAACTCATTTATTCAGGGAAGTCTATCCCACACCCACCTAACAACTGTCCCCGAGCCACCCTCATCAAATTATTCTCTGCAGTTATTACCTTTTGTACCACCACCCCCTCCCTAGAATGTAAGCTCTACGAGCAGGGCCCTCCTGTACCTTTTGTATTGAACTGTACTGTAATTGTGTTGTCTCCCCTATACATTGTAAGGCACTGTGTAAACTGTTGGCGCTATATAAATTGCGTATAATAATAATAATAATAATAACCCGGCCACTGCCAGTCACCCATAGGAGCCCGCCCGACTGCAACGAAGGTGTAAGTGCCAGGGTAGGGGGGTGCCGCCGACCGACCAACCGGGGGGTGTGGTTGTTTGCCACCCCCCCCCCAAAAAAAAAAACACCAGCCGTCACTGATTCCAATCGGTCAAAAAGGTCCTGTGCCAGCATATGACCAATCAGAATCATACTGAGCTCTCCTAGAAGCCCTAAAGCTGGCCAAACATGGATCAAAATGTGTCCGGTTAAGCAGGGACCAGCCAAATTTTGTTCCATGTATGAGCAGGGAGGTTGTACAGGAATGAATTCTACTGATTGACTTTTGTACAGCCACCCTGTCGGGTATTTGCTGCTCGATCAGTGCCACAGGCTATAGCTGGTGGTGCTGTCAGTGTATTCTGATGGCTGGAAGTCTCAACGCTGTCAGAATACAATAGCTCAGTGGAAGGGATTCCCCCATTCATCTCTAGTGGATGGATAAATTTAAAAACTGATTGATGTATGGGCTGTCTTAAAGCCGTAGTAAAGGCTGTAAAAAAAAACCTCCCCCCTGCAAGCCAATGTCACAATGTGCTAGTATGCCTGCATACTAGCACATTGTGAAAGACAAATTAAAATGGATCCCTTCAGCAGCACACTGTTACCGCTGACAGGGCTTCCATCTTCACTCCTGGTCTTCCTTTCTGGGTTTGTGGGCTCTGGCCATCTGAATGGCGGAGCCATGATGATGTCACTCCCACACATGAGCCACAATCACAGTACAGCGCTCTGAATGGACGACATACTCAGTGACATCACCAGCTGCAGGAATAGTGAATATCTCCTAAAGTCGGCCATAGATTAAGTGGTTTTCTTTCCTGCAAGCAGGGTTTGGTGGCAAGGGAACACAGTGATTATTGCAATAATCGCATGTGAAATCCAAATCCGACAGGCTGGTTGTACCCAAGTTGATCGATCTGTCAATTTGGGTACATTCAGCCTTCTCATACATGGTATGAATTTCGGCTGAGTCAGCACCGTCTAAAAGTGAAGCATGTTTTTTTTTATTATGTAATAATCATACTTACCTAGGTGGATGCAGCATCTGTCCCCTGACACCTTTAACACTGAGAACTGAGCAATCTAACACCACCGATTGCTCAGTTCTCAGAGCTCCCGGAGCAGAGAACTGGTGACTGCCAGCGACTCGATGAGCCTGAGCTGGTTTGCCGGTTCAGACATGTGGGTGGATCCCGACTCCATTGTCGTGATCTTCCCTGAGCCAGGACCGGCTCTGTGATGTCAGCAGACAGCAGACTTCAGCCCACTGTCTGCTGAAAACAGATCACAGGAGTGCAGAATGAACTGCACTTCTCTGATCCACAGGAGAAGTTCAGCCAATGTTCAGCGATGTTTACTACGGTGGCCATAGACGGATCAAAATTTTGATCCATGTATGGCCAGACTGGTTGTACTGAAGTCGAATTATCGATTGACTTCAGTAAAACCAGCCTGTCGGATTTTGTGTACAATCACTGCCGCTGACTATAGCCGGAAACTGTGATCATTGTAGCTGGAAATCCAGGAAATCTACCGCTGTCAGAATAAAATAGCGCTGGTGGAGGGATTCCCCCATCAACACTGACTGCGTTGATGGGTGATTTGTGTGATTTTCTTCCCTGCAACTAGGGGTTGGCAGAGGGAACCCACTCCCGCCAGGAGAACACAGTGAAATATTGCTAGCGTATACAACAGCTGCTAGCAATAGTCACATGTAAAATCCAACAGGCTGGTTGTACCCAAGTTGATCGGTGATTTAACCTGGGTATTCAGCTTGCTCATGCATGGTTTGAATCTCGATCGGTTCAGCACCGTCTATGGCCAGCTTTAACGGTCCACCTTTAGGAGATATTCCTTGCACCTATAGGTAAGCTTTATCAAACCTACTGCTGTCAGAATAAAATAGCGCTGCGGGAGGGATTCCCCTATGCTGGTTTCCTCCCCACACTCCAAAGACATGCTGGTAGATTAATTAGCTTCTGTCTAAAGTGTCCCTAGTGTATGAATGTGAGTTAGGGACCTTAGATTGTAAGCTCCTTGAGGGTAGGGACTGATGTGAATGTACAATGTATATGTAAATTGATGGCGCTATATAAGTAACTTAAATATTAATGAGCGATTTGTGTGATTTTCTTTCCTGTTGGTGGGGGGGGGGGTTCCCCACCGGGAGAGCACAGTGATTATTGCTTGTGACTACAACAGCCGCTAGCAATAATTGCATGTAGAACTTGACAAGCGATATGTGCGATTTTCTTTCTTTCACCCCATGGTTGTAGGAAAGACAATTTCATAATATATGGTCTGTCTAAGCAAAGAAACAAGAAGAAGAGCAGAGCTTTCAGATCTGGGGGTCACTAATCACCCCTGGAGGTAAGTACAATGAGGACTAGTGACCAGGAATGGGGGGGTGGTGGAGAGTTTTGAACCTCTATGTTTGGAGTCATGCTATGTGAATGAGAAGGTGGATCATTTCTAAAGTAGGTGTTCTCCCAATGTGGCTGGCAGAAGTGGAGGCATCCTTGAAGCTCCGGAGATAGGAGCCCGGTGTGAGCTCCGCACTGCAGAATCCTGGTCGGTGGTGGAGCGGATGCAGCAAGGACGATCTCCTCTCCTCCGTCTGGATAAAACGATCGGTGAACGGACAATGCCTTTAAGTTTTTTTTTTTTGGAATCCTCCGCAATGTGTCCTCTGAAAAGTGAATGCAGTGGGCGGAGCCAGCCGTGTCTTGTTCTCCTTCCACCCCCCCGCAGCAGCACATTCCCCCGCTCCTAATGTGACTTCACTGTCCTTTGATTTGGGAAGGCGCTGATTGGCTGGGAGCGATGGAGCGCATGCAGAGCAGAAGCTTTGTCTGAGTTGGAGTGAAGTTGTCCAGATTTTTTAGTCTGGAGTCAGCAATCAGGGGGGTTCAGTCTGCAGCGGAGCGGAGAGAGGAAAGGAAGAGAAAGGGGGATCGCACATCCAGAGGAGCAATCCATGGAGCAATGTCATCCTCATGTGATTCCAGCTGCTATGGGATTACTGCCGCTTAGTAGATCGCGCCGGTGAGCCCCCCCCCCCCAAAAAACTTTGCCCAGTCCCCCAGGTCAGGTCAATGCCTTCCTCTGACCCGGATCCAGGCTCTCTTCCTTGGATGGATCGCTCTGGGGGGATCGCCAGGAAAATGAAGTCGCTCTTCTTCTTGATCTCTTTTTTCTTCACCATCCGAGGTGGGCATAGTAAGAACCTAAAGTACAGCATCTACGAGGAGCAGCTGGTGGGCTCCGTGGTGGCCAGGCTAGCCGAGGATGTGGCTGATGTGTTGTCCAAGTTACCCAACCCCTCGGCCATCCGATTTAAAGCCATGCAGCCGGGGAACCCACCTCTGCTCCTGGTCCAGGAGGACAACGGGGAGATCACCATCGGCCACAAGATCGACAGGGAGCAGCTGTGTCAGAAGAACCTAAACTGCTCCATAGAGTTCGATGTCATCACCCTGCCCACCCATCATCTGCAGCTGTTCCATGTAGAAGTTGAGGTGTTGGATATCAATGACAATGCACCCCACTTTTCCAGGTCTCTAATCCCCATTGAAATATCTGAGAGCGCAGCTGTGGGTACCAGGATCCCCCTAGACAGCGCCTTTGACCCTGATGTGGGTGAGAATTCCCTCCACACCTATTCTCTTTCTGAAAATGAATATTTTAAAATTGAAGTGAAGACCAGGACTGATGGCGCCAAATACGCAGAACTTATCGTGGTCAGGGAGCTGGACAGGGAGCTTCAATCCAGCTTTGAGCTCCAGTTGACCGCTTCGGATATGGGGGTGCCCCAGAGGTTCGGCTCAGCCATCCTTAAAATAAGCATTTCGGATTCCAATGACAACAGCCCAGCTTTTGAACAAAAGTCTTATGTGATCCAGTTACCTGAGAACTCCCCTGTTGGGACCCTGCTCATTGACCTCAATGCTACAGACCCAGATGAGGGCGCCAATGGCAAAGTGGTTTACTTATTTAACAACAACGTGTCCCCCAAAATTACTGACACCTTCAGGATGGATCCAGAGAAAGGTCAGCTGACTTTATTAAGGCAAGTGGACTATGAGACAACTAAATCATATGAGATTGATGTCCAGGCCCAGGACATGGGTCCAAACTCAATCCCTGGCCACTGTAAGATCATTATCAATGTTGTGGATGTAAACGATAACAAGCCTGAAATCAATATCAATCTGATGTCTACTGGCAAAGAAATTGCTTATATTTCAGAGAGTGCACCTCTGGATACCTTTGTGGCCTTGGTAAGGGTGCATGATAAAGATTCTGGACTTAATGGGGAAATTTTATGCAAACTACATGGCCATGGGCAGTTTAAGCTGCAGAAGACTTATGAAAACAACTATCTGATATTAACAAATTCCACGCTGGATAGAGAAAAAAGGTCAGAGTACAGCCTGACTGTAATAGCTGAGGACAGGGGGCTGCCAAGTCTGTCCACAGTCAAGCATTTTGCAGTACAAATAAGTGATGAAAATGATAACCCACCACAATTTCAGACAAACAGATATGAGATTGTCATCGTGGAGAACAATTCACCTGGAGCCCATATCACATCTGTAAGGGCTACAGATCCAGATCAAGCTGAAAATGGCCAGGTGACATATGTCATTCCCGAAAGCTTCATTCAAGGTAGTTCCATAACAACTTATGTGACTATTGACCCGTCAAATGGTGCAATATATGCTCTGAGGGCCTTTGACCACGAAGAAGTAAATCAAGTTATCTTCACCGTCCAGGCAAGGGATAGTGGAGTTCCCCAGCTTACCACTAATGCTACAGTGGTACTTACTGTTGTTGATGAAAATGACAATGCCCCAGTGATTGTGACTCCTACTCTGCACAATAGCACAGCCAAGATTTCAGTCCCAAGGGATGCTGAAAGTGGATATTTGATCACCAAAATTAGGGCCACAGACAGAGACTCTGGCATGAACTCTGAACTTAGTTGTGCCATAACATCAGGGAATGAATATGACATTTTCATTATAGATCCCAGATCTTGTGAAATCTACACTAATATGAGTATGGAGAGTTTCCATTTCCAGGACTGGGAGCTTCAAGTGTCAGTTCAAGACAAAGGGACACCTCAACGTACCACTAAAGCACTTCTTAAATGCCACATTATTGAAACTCCTGATGCTGCTGGCAGTACTGAGGCTACTTATGTTAACCAGGCCTTAATGGATGTCTCAATGATCATTATCTTTTCCTTGGGGGCTATCTGTGCAGTTCTTTTAATCATCATGGTCATTTTTGCAACGAGGTGCAACAGAGAAAAAAAGGACAATCGGTCTTACAACTGCAGAGTGGCTGAATCCACGTACCAAAATCACCCAAAGAGGCCTTCCAGGCAAATCCACAAAGGGGACATTACTCTAGTGCCTACCATGAATGGTACACTGCCAATTAGATCCCATCATAGGTCTTCTCCTTCCCCATCCCCTACTTTGGAACGCGGCCAGATGAGCAGCAGGCAAAGTAATCACAGCCGCCAATCACTCAACAGCCTGATGACAATATCATCTAATCATGTCCCAGATACATTTGCACTGGAACTGACTCATGCTACACCTGCCGTGGAGGTAAATAAGGCCTCTTACCCTTTAGGTATAATAACTTATGGACAAAGAGGGTTATGCTTTGTTTGAGCTTAGTACACGTAGGGGTTGATTTACTACAACTAGAGTGTGCAAAATCTGGTGCAGCTCTGCATAGAAACCAATCAGCTTCCAGGTTTTATTACCAAAACTTAATTGAAGAAGCTGAAGTTACAAGCTGATTGGCTACCATGCACAGTTGCACCAGATTCTTAGTGTTCCAGTTTTAGTAAATCTCCCCCTTAAACCACAACATTTTTCTTTTTTTACACTGCAGTGTTGTTTTATATATTTATACATGTGTTCACTATAAGAACTGAATGTAAAATTCAATTTCCATCAAAGCAGTTTATAACAGCTTTATGCATTTTAGGACGTTATTATGCCAACATTTGTTCTTTTAGTCTGTTAGCCTGAATTCAGTATACTGCCCTAAGCTCATCTGTGTTTATAGTCATATAGTAGTAAACTTAGGTTGTGCCTATTGTTTTGTCCCGTTAGATGTTATAAATGTATTTTCCATCATTTTCATTGACAGGTATCCCAGTTGCTCTCCATGCTTCACCAGGGCCAGTATCAGCCAAGACCAAGCTTTCGTGGAAACAAATATTCAAGGAGCTACAGGTGAGTTAAAATTTTATTTTTAACAAACCTCACCTGAGTTTTCTTCTGTTATGATAGCACCAACATGCTCTCCTCCTGCTTTGCAGATATGCCCTCCAAGACATGGATAAATTTAGCCTAAAAGACAGTGGACGTGGCGATAGTGAAGCTGGAGACAGTGATTACGATCTGGGCAGAGATTCCCCAATTGACAGACTTCTAGGTGAAGGGTTTGGAGAACTTTTCCTGATGACTGATGGCCACAGAATTCCTCCAAGTAAGCTTTGCTGATTTTTCCTACCTAATTAATGTACTGCTTTTTCCTGGCTGTCAGACTGATCCAGGAGGGAGCAGAAAGAAGAACACATACGTAGGCACAGCACAACAGAACCTTTCAACTCTGCTCTCTCCCTTGCCTGCTGCTGCCTGCTCTCAGCAACAGAGCACAGCTGGTATAGGAGTGGAGACAGACACAATATTGAGCATTTTGCCCAAAGCAAAATCAGTTTTAGCTAAGCAGTAGGTTTTAGTCTCATGCGAATGTATGCTTAAAGGTTATGTCAGAGAAGTTGGTGCTACTTTAGTATCAGCAGTGGGGAGAGAACTTGTTTTGAGCAATTTCCCAAAGAGCCTTGGTTTCTTAACCTTCTCGTGAACAGATCAAAGGGGTGGACAAAGAAGGCAATGTCCTTGGGGCCACGTCACAAACAATGCTTCCTAGTCCAGACTATACCTTTTTATAAAGGTTTGATCTTACACAAAGCATTTCCTGGTGCTGTGCTTATTTGTATAAGGACCAGTTTAACTATAGACCAGTTATTGGGTGTGAAGGGTTTCTCTATGTTTGTTGGTGTGTGCTCTGAAGAAGTTTTATATTAGCAGTTGTCACAGGATCTGGCCATAACATGTGATACGGTAAATCCTAGTCTAATAAAGTTCAGCCTCATTACTTGTTCTGACATAACCACAATCAAATTTTGAAAGTATCACATGATGCGTCAGTGACTGGTTAGGGATTCAGTATTTCTCTGTGTGTGAACAATCAATACTTGTTCGCAAATCAGCAAGAGTAGGACTTATTTACCACATGTCCCGATTCTAGGAATTAAGGGGCTGGCTTGCCTGCGATAGCTGAGTGATTACAAAAAAAACAAAACAAAAAAAAAAAGGTGTCTTTTGTGAAACCTGGTACAGATGATCCTCGTGAATGCATTGCAGGAGCACACTATCCTTCCAAGGTCACCCTCTGCAAAGGCACCGTTCTGATTTTACTGCCTTTATTTTGTTTGTGCCCTAAACAATGCTCTTTTATTAAGCTAACAGCAGCTAGGACAGCACCACATAAGTTAAGTATCATAGAGGGGTGTTTACTAATCTATTTAAGAATGTCAGCTAGTGCAAAGGGTTCTTTGGAGAACAATGAATTGGGGGGCCCTCCCCCACAGATAGTGACAGCATTCCCTTCATACAGCCCCTAGCTCCTGCTGTCCTCAGTTGTAAGGGTCCCGCAGATGGAACCCATGTTCAATGTGGTCGTATGCCGTATTTCAGCCAGGCCATCTGTCCCCTTGTATTGTTTTCTCCTGCCTTTTCATCCTATCCAATGCACTGCTTCAGTAATTTGACCAGGGTGTCTGTTAGTTTCGGCCAAATACACCTGGGCTATTTTTCATCCTTATTTAATAATGCCAGTTGCTCGGATTATTTGCATTAACTCCTTAGTGACAGATTCTACCACCACGTTGAACCCGAGGCTGCACCTCGTTAGTGATGCGAAGTCATGTCATTGCTTAGCAGATGTCTTAAAGAAAATGTAGCAATGCTGAGAAATGTTATAGTTTGCAGGAAATAATATAACGGTATTTGGTCTCAAAAGCGACTCCAGTGAAGAGGAAAAAAAAAATGTAATTTTGTTCTGTGGTATTGTAGCAGGTGCTGTCAGCAAGGAAATGAATTTATGATAGCCATATATTAGAAAATGAAAAGTGATCCTTGGAATATCTTATGCTAAATCTGTGTCCAGAAAAGTAATGTATGAGAACAGAATGCACAGAATGGAAAATGGATTAGGAACAGAGTGGCACAGAGTTCCAGATATCAAAGAAATTCATAGATTCTAGGTGAATGAGTTATGGAAACTAATTTAGCTTCTTGTGCGATAAGTGTCCTTTATATTTTCAAGCAGATGAGCTTGGTTAATAGAAGTGGTACACAATTGCCCATGGGAGGCATTCAGAAAACAACTTTGTGCTCTGACTAATTTATGTGGATTTGCGATTGTCATTTCTCTTTTCGCACAAACGTTAAGTAGAAGGGAAGGTGTCTCAATAGCTTAACAGCCAAATATTGCTCCCCTTAGCTTTGATCTGCCCTGTATAAATGTTGTAATAAATCACTATAAACATTGTGGGGTTGATTTACTAAATCCGGAGAGGGCAAAATCTGGTGGCCAATCAGCTTCTAACTTCAGCTTGTTCAATTAAGCTTTGACAAAGAAAACTGGAAGCTGATTGGTTTCAATGCAGAGCTGAACCAGATTTTGCACTCTGCAGTTTGAGCAAATCAACCCCTGTAGTATTATGTTTTTTTCTATATGGTCATGTGCATAGCTCCCAACTGTCCCTGATTTTGAGGGACTCTCCCTGATTTGGAGCAATGTCCCTCTGTCCCTCATTCTTCCTCATTTGTCCCTCATTTTGGTCTGATCTATATAGATGTATATAAAATGTACTATTTATCTATCAAAAAGTGTTTCCCAGTGCTAAAACTTTCATCCAATCTCTAAATTGCTGCATTTGTAAATACTAAAAGCCAATATAAAGGAATAGTAGTGGTAAAAAACACTTTTTTTTGTACAATTCTCCTTTAAGGGAGGGCGTGACAGGAGGTGTGTCCTATGCCTACATACTTTTGCTAATAGGTGTCCCTCATTCCCATTTCAGAAAGTTGGGAGGTACTTTGGCGCTTCTCTGTACAATGAAGGCTTGGAAAACAGTGTTGAATTGAAGGGAGCTGTGGTGTTATCCCAAGCATAGTCAATTGGTAGAACAGTTCCCACCCACCAGCCCAGAGAAAGATGGGAGTGGGCCAGGGCTTTTATGTCACATTGCTACATTAAAAAAAAAAAAAACAGCATTCAGAAAGCGATTTATTACAAAATGTATACAAGGTAGACCAGAGTTGAAGCAACATTTAACCAGTGAGTTATTGTGACGCCTTTCCTTTTACTTCAAGCAAGACTAGGATGTAACATTAAATCTGTGAACCGATATCGAATTTTATATGGGTAGGCAAATTTAGAATAGTAAGCTAAGATTAGCTACATCAATAATGGTAGCAGGTTTCTCTACTGCATAGCAAAACCTGCTGATCATAGTGAGTACAAGTGACAGACAAAATCTCTTTGGGCCAACATGGCGGCATTCCCATAATCTTAGTTCTTTGTTAAAGCGATTGTAAATGTAAAATTTTTCTTAAACACAGAAAAAATCATGCCTATACTTACCTGCTCTGTGTAATGGAATTGCACAGAGTGGCCGCAAACCTCCTCTTCTCGGGCCATCGGCGCTCCTGGCCCCTCTCTGTCCAGTGCTCCCGTGGGAAGCCGTTTGCTACCGAGCCCCGCTGCTCCATCCATTTACACAGACAGTGGGACTCGGCCCCGCCGGCCTGCTCCTACGTTACTGGCTTTGCTTGAAAGCACTGGGAGCCAGAGGCTCCCGGTGTGCCAGCAAAGCCAGCGAGACCCAGAAGTGAGGGGAGAGAAAAACTGAAGGTGAGCACAGCGCTGGATCCAATGAGGGCCCAGGTAGGTAAAAGGGGGATGAGGGGGATGCTGATGCCTAAAAATGTTTTACCAGAAAGGAGAAGCACAGCAAAAGCTTGTTTGGCTGTACTTCTACTATGGATCACAGATGTGCAGATCGTTTTGCACTCCTGTGACCCCTTTTTAGCAGAGAATGGACTGAAGTCCACTCTCTGCTGATGTCACAGGGTCGGTCCAGGCTCAGCGTCATCACGACCCAGATCCCTGGACCGACACCCGGCTCAGCCTCGCAGCGATCCGCTGAGAGCCTGAGCCAGCCGCTCCCACTCCACAGCCCAGTGCTCCAATGAGCGAGGAGGGGGCAGAGCAGAGAGCTGTGACTGACAGTACCTGTAATAAAAAAAACAGGACAATTTCTGACTGGTTACTTTGAGGTATTGGCAGAAGTATCTTTGCCATAGCTAGTATAATATATACAGTAGTTCTCATTGTATATTTAAATAAAATTAGTGTCGTAATAGGATAATGTACGTTATAGATGTATGCAAAGTCTTAACATTTCTTTCTTTCTTTCTTTTTTAGTTATGAGATTCTGTACAGATGAATGCCGTGTTCTAGGACACTCTGATCAATGCTGGATGCCACCTCTTCCTTCCCCATCAGCAGATTACAGAAACAACATGTTCATCCCTGGAGAAGAAGTCCAATCCCTTCCGCAGCCCCAGCCAAATAACCAGCAACAAACCCAGCAGCAGACCCCTGTACTTGAAGAGGAAGTACTTCCAATAGATCAGAATGAGAAGAAGAAGAGTTTTTCCACATTTGGTAAAGAGGTCCAGGATGAGGAGTCAGCTGAAGCTTGCACTTCTTCCCTCCTCACTGAAATGAGCAGTGTTTTCCAACGTTTGCTACCTCCATCTTTAGACAACTACACTGAATGCAGTGAAGTTGACCGTTCAAACTCTTTAGAGCGAAGGAAAGGGCAAGTGCCTACTAAGACTTTAAGTTACCCCCAAGGGGTTGCTGCATGGGCAGCTAACACACATTTCCAAAATCCCAACAATGTTGGTGGACCTTCTTTAGGAAATCATTCCAGTGCCCAGCCGTCCTCTAAGTGGTTGCCAGCTATGGAGGAAATACCAGAGAACTATGAGGAAGATGACTTTGACAATGTCCTTAATCATCTCAATGATGGTAAACACGAACTTATGGATGCTAGTGAACTTGTGGCAGAAATTAACAAATTGCTTCAAGACGTGAGGCAAAATTAAGACACTTCACATTTTTACTTTTTTTTTCCATAATAATGGAGTTTTGGAACAATCAAAAAAACTTATTGACAGTTGCATTTATAAAAATGTGTTGGTGTATGTTAAATATTCAAATGCTGTATTTTCATATGTACACAAAAGTGTGACTATTGCTATCTGTATTTTAAAAATACATTTGTATCTTATATTTATGTGTAATTTAAGAATAAATAAATTTCTATTTTTGTATTTCGTACGGCATGTTTTACTGCATGAAGACATTTTAGGATATCCTGATTTATAAATACAAATGAGATATGTGTAAATGCCAGGTTCAAGTCAAGTTTTTCAAGTTTTTGAGGCTCTATAGTTTAAATATGCAATCCACGTTTAAGGTACATTTTTTTATTATTAAGGTACAACTTTTTTTTTTATATATATATATCTGCCACTTGTAGATATGATTACTACTTGTTCAATTTTACACTAAAAATAAAATGTTGTCACAGTTTATATACATTTTATCTTCTGTTGTTCTTAACAGGATTTTTAAGAAAACAAAAAGGTAAGTGACCAGCTGGTTTATTATTACAAATAGATGCTGAAAGTTAAATTGCAAACCTACCTTTTACAACCAACCCCCCCAAGGTCTTCCCACTGTTCTTTCTCACGAAGTGTTAATGTTATCATGGGTGTGGGACAAGAATGTCTTTATTTTGCATAACTCTGCAGTTATATAAAAGCTTATAGGCATGTTCTTTCTTTTCCAACTTTATCCTCATCAAGACTAGGAGCTGGGTGTGGTTCAGCCTCTGGCCCAACAGTGATTATGCCCCTTGGGCTGATTACATGTTATGGCTTTTATTCCCCTCTCTCTGTTATACACACTCCTTAGGTTACAGGGATTTGGTAGTAAAGGCTTAAGATAATTACACCCCACCGGTAAGGACCAGCAACTGGTGGTCATTTTTGACTAACTTATTGCTATGTGCAGTCATTTTCCTTCGAATGTTAGTGGGGTAATTAACAGATTTGTGTAAGCTTCAGTTCTGACATTGCAATCACTATTATATGCATATGTTTACAATGGTTTCAAAGATTTGAAGAGTGTATACAACTACAAAGAGCATTTGGGTTAGTGTGACAGATGTATCTGTCTATATCCCCTTGCTGACCAGGCTTTTTCTGCCAGCATTTTTTGCTAGAAAATTACTTATAACCCCCAAACATTATATATTTTTTTTAGCAGAGACCCTATGGAATAAAATGGCGATCATTCCAATTTTGTTATGTCACACGGTATTTGCATAGCGGTTTTGCAAAAGCAATTTTTTGGGAAAAAATACACTTTAATGCATTAAAAAAAAAAAAAAAAAAGTATTATTTAAATAATTTTATGATTTAAAAAAATTGTAATAATATTATTAATAATAATAGTAAATAGATACCTAACATGTCATGCCTTAAAATTGGCCATGCTCAGGGAATGGCGACAAACTACGGTACTTTAAAATCTCCATAGGCGACGCTTTAAACGCCTTTACAGGTTATCTGTTTAGTTACAGAGGAGGTCTTGCACTAGAATTATGGCTCTAGCTCTAACATTCACAGCGATACCTCACGTGTGGTGCGAATACCGTTTACATATACATGTGCAACTTACGTAAGCGTTCGCATCTGCATGTGAGCAAAGAGGGATGGGGGCGCTTTAAATTTTTTATTCTTTTCTTATTTATTATATTTTTTATTTTTACGCTCTCCCTTTTTTTTAACACGTTTATTCCTATTACAAGATGTAAATGTAAACATCCCTTGTAATAGAAATAAGGATTACACGTCCTCTTTTTGGAGAGATCTGGGGTCAAAAAGACCCCAAATCTCTTCTTTAGCTTTAAAAGCAAAAGATCAAAAAAAATGTTAGGATCTTTTGCTTTGAAAAAAAAAAAAATTACTTCCAGTCTGGACCAGAAATGATGTCATGACATCACTCTGGTCCTCCAAGATCATAGAGATCACCTATGGGAGCAACCAACCGCACGCTCTGTCCCATCCCACCCCATCCCTTCAAAAACCATTCCAGTGGCTCATGAGCTGCTCGGAACGATTACATGAGAGAGAGCCAGCTGCCGGCTGCAAAAAACAATACCAGGGTTATGGCTGATATCTTCAGCCATAATCCCGGTAAACCACTTACAAACTGCAACGTATATATACGTATTACGGTCAGCAAGTGGATATCCCTTTGTAGTTTTCCATATATATCGATGAATAGTGTGTGACTTGCCATGTGATTCGACAGGTACAAATCGCATGACAAGTCGCACCCTATTGTCGGCAATAGAACTGTTCAAAATGGTGCAAAGCTGACATCGCGTTGTCGCACTCATTTGAAAAAAAGGTTCCTGCACTATTTATGATGATTTTAGGTGCAACTTGCATAGACATCTGTGCATGAAGTCACACAGATGTCAGCCAAGTCGCACTTGAAGTCGCAATGACATGTGGCTTTGAAATTGTGTGATTTCAAGTGAAGTTTCATGTTTTCAAAGTCGAATTTGGTGTAAACGGGGGCTGAAGCATGCTTGAATTCTGCCTGACCTCTGTATGCTTCCTGTGTACTTCAGTTTTGTGGCACAATAAGGAACCTTCCCTCTCTCTCTGTATATTCATTAATACATTTAACACCTGTAACTAGATAAAACAAAAATGATTACTCGAATTTAGAATAGAAGTATATTCCTGTTATGTTTACATCTTAACCACAGATAATTGGTCTTCCTTTTATATGTACAGTACAAATTTTCTATTGGAAGAATCCAGCAATACAAAACAGTGTAGTTGATTTACTAAAGGCAAATAGATTGTGCATTTTACAAGTGTAGCTGCACTCATTTTCCCCAGAGCTTAGTGAATGCAAATGAAGCTCTGCTGATCTCTATCATCCAATCATGTGCAAGCGAAAATGCTGTATTTTTTATTTTCCTTGCACCTGATTGGGTATTCTATACAAAGCGAAGGTTCCCTACATTCACTAAGCTCTGGGGTGGAAATGAGTGCAACTACAGTTGCAAAGTGCACAGACTATTTGGCTTTAGTAAATCAATCTCAGTAAAACCAGTTGTACTTGGATCGAAATTTGTCTGGTTCAGCAGGGACCAGCCGAATATCGATCCATGTATGACCAGGCTGGTTATACAGAAGTCAGTCTACCAATCAACTTCTGTATAACCAGCCTGTTGGGTTTTCCACATTTGATGAGCGCCTCCAGCTATAGTTGGCAGAGCTGATCAGTGTATTCAGATGGCAGGGAAGTCTCCCCTCTGTCAGAGTACAATAGCACAGCGGGGAAGATTCCCAAATCTACCTCGAGTGTGTGGATGGGGAAATTGAGCAATTTTTTTTGTTTTCAACCCACTAGTTGAATGAAAAAAATGACTCTGGGCTGTTTAAATCTAATATATCATCAGGGTTTTATACTTTTATGCTGTTTCTATCCCTACATTGTTATAGTCTATGCATTAATTCAATGATGCCTATTTGTATCTACTAAGGTGTGGGCATAAAAGCACTTAGGCTAGGTTCACATATATGCGAATTGGATGAGTTTTGAACTGCATCCGATTTTCATGATATGTGAAATAACATTGATTTCCACTGAAGCTGTTCCCTTACATGCGTTGGATCTGCAGTGCGAATTTAGAAAGAGGCCTGTACGTTTTCTGAGATATTCTGGTTCATTATTTGGTTCGGGATTCGGTCCAGCCTTTTAGCAAGGATTGCTCTCCTACTACAGCAGTTCACACCCTTTACCTACTATGTATTGGCCAGCACTGAAATCGCAGCTGTGCCAAAAATCAGGTCCCAAGCCTTGCAAACCGCATTAATAACGACGAACCTGAACTGCTGAACAAATGCATTTTTATTCGCAATGAAAGCGGACATATGATTCACACTGGACATTTTTGAACCCAGCCTTAAGGCCTAACTCCAGCTAAATTATGTTTTAGATTTGGATGCAAAGTAAACCTCTGTCATTTTTGTATTGTGTCTTTGTCCCCATTTGAGTTTTTTTCTTTTGCTTGGTAGAGGGTCAGAAGGGAAGGAAATTATAGGAAATCTCCCCAGTGGGGAGAATCATAAACCAATTGTTTTTTTTTTTTTATTGCTATCCTGGTGGCACAGAAAGTGAGGTAAGGAGGCTGGAGTTGGACTATAGTAATATATAGATTAACAAGACTTTCAGTTTAAAATTACGATCTCCAACATTTTCAGCTCTTATTAGTTAAAGATATCAATATCAGTCAATTAATGAACAAAACATTTTTTTTTGTCTATTTACCACCTATATGTTTTTTTTTCCTTACAAAAACTATAATTTAGTTTGTTAAATAAGTAAAACTTAAAAGAGACTCTTTGTTATATATATATATATATATATATATATATATATATATATATATATATATATACATATATATATATATATATATATACACACATATATATATATATATATACATACATACACACACACACACATATATATATATATATATACATACACACACACACATATATATATATATATATATACATACACACACACACATATATATATATATATATATATATATATATGAGATAGTATACAGAACACCCACATCTTTTCGCAGGGCTTGCATTTGCTTCGGTTATTATACAATCTGAATCATAGTTTATGTGAATGTTACACATACACCATATGAACAGGAAAGGTTGTGCCCAATAATTGATCGAGTCCGTTAATTTATTTGGACATTCCAAGAAATATTGTATTCATCACATTACCCAACAGTGTTGGCATGTCTGGAAGAAAGTAATCTAAGCTGTTTGAACAACATTTGTATGGATGGCACACGCCAAATCTATATTCCAAGGAGTAACATATGGTGATTTGTGGGGGAGCTGGCAGCAGGGAGATTGCTGACTATGTTAAATCATCTGTCCATTGATGTGATGCATATATTAAATTCACTCCATGACTTGTGATCAGCCTGTTGTTTATGCCTCATGTCGCTTTGAGGTTGAATTCCAAGGAAAAAGTTGTACTGTGAGTTACCCTGGACCTAGTTAACCACCTTTAAGGGTTTTGCAATATTTACGTTCAGTGTCATCTAAGACAAATGTGATTATTTGAAGAATACATGTATGGAAATATTTTACAAAGCCTATGATCTGCACAAATGGCCATGCATGATGTGTGTACAGAAACCACACACTGCTCCTTGGACACTCTTTGTAGTGCCATAGCTGCACTCAGTGGGGTCTGGGAGTCAAGAGTGGACTCAATAGCCTCGTACACACGATCAAATTTTTGGCCAACAAAACCGTGGACTTTTGTCCGAAGGGCGTTGGCCCAAACTTGTCTTGCATACACACAGCACACAATTGTTGGCTAACAAATACAAACGTAGTGACATACTACGTTTTTTTTCAGCTCTTTAGCGCCACCCTTTGGGCTCCTTCTGCTAATTTCGTGTTAGTAGAACTTTGGTGAGTGTTGATTCACGCTTTTCATTTCGCACTTTTCATTTCGCACTTTTCTTTTCGCGCTTTTCAGCTAGTTTCTGAATGGCCGTTCGTCAACCAGACATGTTGCGGAATCGGAGGAGATAACGTGTTATTTATTATTGGCCTTAGAGTTATTGCTTTGACATTATTTTTTTGGTTGAATAATAATGATTTGATTTGGTATATTTTCTATATTTTTGGATGCATAGAATGCACTTTTTGGTTAAGTTCTATTGGCAGATAGCATGTCTAATTTCATTTGTTTTCTTTTTTTAATGCACAATAAAAAAAAAATGTGTAGAATAATACTTGGCTATGTGTTTTACTTCAAATGACAGTTTGGGAGTAGGCAGTTACATTTAAAAAAATACAATGTAAAATTGATAAGGGACACACTTCATTATTATCCCATTAAAGAAGAAGAGAATTGTGCGCTGCATTTCTAGATTTCCTAATTTTCCGCATCACGAATGTTAATCCTCCATTACGAACGCTAGCTTAAAAGACCGACAGCTTACGGCTGGTCCTTGCTTCCGAGCATGCATGTTTGTACTTTGGACTTTTGTCTGACGGACTTGTGTACACACGCTCGGAAAATCTGACAACACACATTTGTTCGCAGAAATTTTTAATTATGCTATCCAACATTTGTCCACGTAAAATCCAACAACATTTGTCCGATGGAGCATACAAATGGTTGGATTTTTCGCCAGCAGCCTGTCATTGAACAGGAAAGTCTGATCGTGTGTACAAGCACACTCTAAAGAGTGTAACAAAGCAGCACGGAACAACTAAGATGTTATAGTTAACTATGGCAACTAATTATATTTTAGTTACCTAATGTCAGGTCCATGATGATGGCTTCTTTTTTTTTCTGTAACAATAACATTTATTGAGAGTATAAATGATACAGTCAACCGGTATACAATGATCAATATGAAATCAATATAGAATACAGTAGTGCATAAACACAAAAAATTAAGAGTAAATACCAACATTACTACTGTGAGACATATATTGTGGAAAAAAATCAACTTTGGTTGCAGATGTTATCATATGGCCACCATGATAGGAACAGATGGCCAACGTAAATATATGTATATATAATAAGGGTCGTCAGAAGGATATGTGGTGTAGAACTGATCTGATCTAGTCATTTAGGTGATCTGATGGCTTCTTTTTAATTGTTGTACTTTGCTAGTTGATTATCAAATATCCTAATGTATGTTATACTTAAAAGCAAGAGTATTTAAGCTCCATGCACTAAGCACCATGGAAGGCTGAGGGAGTTGAGTACGTAAATTGTAGGCTACAAACTGTAGACTATAGCACGATGACACGAAGGGTTGAGATAAAGGATGCACTTCATGTCATCATGTTGTAGTCTACAGCTTACGTACTCCACTCCCTCTGCCTTTCATGGTGCTTAGTGTACTAAGTGTGAATACTTTTGCTTATTGTGATAACATAAATCGGTGCACTTGATAAGATAACTAGCAAAGTGCCACAATTAAAAAAGTAATCTTTCATCTTAACATTCATGTCATCATGCTGTAGTGTTAAGAAATTATTGTAAACCATGTAACTATTCATATTTTAGTCATCTAAAGTCAGATCTGTGAAAGATGACTTCTTTTTAATAGTGGTAGGTTACAGCACTTTGCTGGTTGCCTTATCAAATACCCTGATTTATTAAGCACCGTGAAAGGCATGGTGCTTAGTATGTAAGATAGTATATACTCTCTAGACTACAGCATGAAGTGTTGATTTCTACCATCTCCACCCAAAGAGCTTCAAGCCTTTGAGCAGGAGGAAAAGACAACTTTAAGCAGAATTAAAGCAGTGGTAAACTGTAGGCTTTTTTTTTCTTCTTAAAAACCCTGCAAGGCAATGTCATAATTCATCGCATACTGGCATTATGTGAAACTTATCTTAGAACAAAGCTCTCCAGTGCTTGCTGTTGCCACTGAAGGTGCTTCCATCTTCACTTGGTATTCCTTCCGGGTTGGCGGACTCCAGCTGGGTGAGTGGCCGGAGCCGCGATGCCATTTATGGCACAGGACTCTGAAGGAACGGCCTGGGTATGCCGTTTCTTCAGAGTGCATGTGCCCGTGACATCACCGTCTGAATCTACAGTAAGTATCTTCTAAACGGTGCATGTTTAGGGGATATTTACAGTAACTATAGGTAAGCCTTAATATCTTCCCATCCGCACTATAGCCAAAAGACGGCTACAGCTCGGCCCTAAATTGCCGGGATGGCGTCCATGTATGTCTTCCCGTGCATGTGCTGCCTGCGCACCCCCTGCTCTGTGATCAGCGAGTCAATGAGACTTGGCTGATCACAGATCGGAGTAGGGGCCGATCCCTGCCCTTTACCATGTGACGTAAACAGAAGCTGGTAATCAGCTTTTTTTCCCTCATGCTGAGAGCGTGAGGAGGAAAAAAGGCAGATTATCGGCTTGTGTAAACGGGACATCAGTCCTGCACGCTGACACCTACTGCTGCTAATCAGTGCCCACCAGTGCCACCTCCATTTCCCCTCCAGTGCCATCTACCAGTGCATATCAGTACTGCTAAGCAGTGCCCACCAGTGCCACCTATCAGTGCCCATCATTGCCACCTATCAGTGCCTCCTAATCAGTGCCCACCAGTGCCGCCTCATCAGTGCCCACCAGTGCCACCTCCATTTCCCCTCCAGTGCCACCTACCAGTGCATATCAGTACTGCTAAGCAGTGCCCACCAGTGCCACCTATCAATGCCCACCAGTGCCGTCTCATCAGTGCCCATCAGTGCTGCCCTATTACTGCAGCCTATCAGTGCCCATCAATGCAGCCTATCAGTGGCCTTCAGTGCAGCCTCATCAGCGCACATCAGTGAAGAAGAAAAATTACCTGTTTGCAAAATTAAAAAAAATAATATGAAAACTGTTTCTTTTTTTTTTTTCAAAATTTTACTCCCACTTTAAACCCAAAACCAAAAATATAATATATTTCGGATTACCAATCATTAGATGTGGTGGCAGCATTAGTTTTCTTTTAGATTTAAGTCTGGCTAGTAGAACATTTCCTGTATTAGAGTGCCTATATTCTAGATCAGGGGTCTCCAAACTTTCTAAATAAATGGCCAGTTAACTGTGCTTCAGATTTTAGAAGGGCCAGACCGTGGTCAGTGGGAGTAGAAAATGTCACAGCATCAGTGGGAGTAAACAGTAAAAAGTGTCCCATCTTTGGTATTAGCGGAATTATTAGAGCCCTATCATTAGTGTCAGTGGAAGGAATAGTGCCCCACTATTGGTGTCAGTGGGAAGAATAGCATCCCATCGTTAGTGTCAGAGGGAGGAATAGGGCTGCATCATTTATGTCAGTGAGAGGAATAGTGCCCCACCACTGGTGTCAGTGGAAGGAATAGTGCCCCATCATTGGTGTCAGTGGGAAGAATAGCGCGCCATTGTTAGTGTCAGAGGAAGGAATAGGGCTGCATCATTGGTGTCAGTGGGAAGAATAGCACCCCACCATTGGTGTCAGTGAGAGGAATAGTGCCCCATAATTGGTATCAGAGGGAGGAATAGTGCTTCACTGTTCCTGTTAGTTGGATAAAGGGCCGGATAAAGGCAAGCAAAGGGCCACATTCGGCCCCTGGGCCTCAGTATGGAGACCACTACTCTAGATAAAGGAGCAACAGAGACACCTTCAGACAGCTACATTTTTAATCCGGGGAAGGGACTTTTAGATGCACTAACAAATTGAAGCCAAACTCCAGCTAACACTTATTAAGAAGTTACAGCAACAGTTGTTTTTTTTTCCTTTTGAAATAACAGTATCACATAAATAAATAAACACTAATCATTTGAACCTACCTCCCTCCTCGGCAATGATAAATGGTATGTCTCATTTTTCTAACTCCAACATCTTCACGACAGTTTGTTCTGCTGAAAAGAAAACAGACTCGTTAAATCACCAGGTGAAGAAAAATGAAAAAAGCGTTTAACCACTTGCCGACCAGCCACCGTCATTATAGTGCGGCAGGTCAGCTCGTTCCCGCAAATCGCCTTAGCTGTACGTTAACCCTTTAACAACTTGCCTACAGGGCATTGATGAGGTGGCACTTATGGGCACTGATGAGACGGCACTTATGGGCACTGATTAGGTGGCACTGATGAGGAGGCACTAATATGCTGCACTTATGGGCACTGATAGGTGGCACTGACATGTGGCACTGATGAGCACTGATGGGCACTGTTAGGTGGCACTGATGGGCACTAATAGGTGACACTGATTGGCACTGATAGGCGGCACTGGTGGGCACTGATAGGCAGCACCGATAGGCGGTACTGATGGGCACTGATGGCATTGATGGGTGGCACTGATGGGCAATGATGGACAGCAGTGTTGGGCATTGATGGGCATCACTGATAGGCGGCACTGATAGCCAGCACTGATGGCCATCACTAATGGGCATTGACTGATGGCACTTGTGGGCAGTGGTGGGCACTGATTGCTGGCACTGGTGGGCACTGATTGCTGGCACTGATGGGCAATGGTGGGCACTGATTGGTGACACTGTTGGTGCTATAATGTAATCAGGGCACTAATGATCAGTGCCCTGATTACATGTTTTGTTTGCCCCTGCAAGGAGATGCCGCTGATCGTCTCTCTTCGCCACACACTCTGTCAGGCAAGGAGCGCCGATTACCGGCATCTCCGTGTTTACATGTGACTGGCTGTGATTGGACAGAGCTGATCACATGGTTAAAGAGCCGCGAAAGCGGCTCTTTACAGAGATCGGGGTCGCGCCGTGTCCTAGCAACACAGTGTGCCTGCGATCGCCGTGCTGCACTCCCCCGCGGGCGCTCGAGAGCAGCCGTTCTGGGACGCCGTCATATGACGCGTCCCAGAATGAGAACCGCACTGCCCTGCCCCACCGTCATTTGGCTGGTTAAACAGCTATAGCAGGCGCACGCACTTCGCTACACGACGGGGGAGCTGATGCGCGCAGCCATCTCCCGGGATGTCCGCAAGCCACCTGCGATCGCTCCACAGAGAGGCAGAACAGGGATCTGTCAATGTAAACAAACAGATCCCCATTCTGTCAGGGGTCTAGAGAGTGATCGTCTGTTCCTAGTGATCAGGAAAAGCGATCTCTCTCCTCCACCAGTCAGTCCACTCCTCCCACAGTTAGAAACACCTCCCAGGAAACACATTTAAAGTGTTTGTTAACCCCCCAAAAAAAATTCAGATCCTGGTCCCGTAGCCTCCCTGACTGTTTTCCCTAGTGTGGCTCGGGGTTAATCTTCAGCACCATTAGCAGTAACCCCGAGCCACACTCGGGATTGCATCGCAGGATCCTGGTGCAGCATTACTTACCTTATTCCCAGGATCCTGCGATGTCCCCCGCTGTGTCTGCGGGCTCTGTCTCCTCTGAAGCCTCTCCGTGCCAGGCTCCATTCCCTGTGAGTGTCGCGACACACGGGGGCGGAGCCTGGCAGCAAATTAAAAAGATAGTAAAAATGATAACACATACAGTACTGTAATCTTACATATTACAGTACTGTATGAAATTAATTCACATCCCTTTTGTCCCCAGTGCTTTGTCCAATGCCCTGCATGCAGTTTTATATTATATATACTGTTCTTTCTGCCTGGAAACTTGAGATTGTCCATAGCAACCAAAAAGTGTCAAAAGTGGCTTTAGACCAGCTAGAAAACAGCGATAGTAAATTAGAAAACTTGCAGAATTGAGCGATAGTGAATCGTGGGGAAATTTATTTTATTATTATTATATTATTATTTTTTTTTATTATTTATATGTATTTATTATTTTATAATTTATGTTTTTGTGTTTCAAACTTCATCATACCCGGGATATCTATTAGACTCTTGGTGGATAGATTTAAGTGTGTTATTGTTAAGAATTACAGGCCTACAATATAAAACGCCAAATTTCCATGTAAAATAATTGTACCGCTTTCAGCACCTAAAATCCAAAATAATATACGGCCAGGGAGGTTAAAGCAGATTACACAGCACAGTGCTTGTGCTGTGTAATCTGCCCCCCTCTAAACTGTAAAAAAAAAACCCCTGAATTTGCCACTTCCTGTATGCCCTCTCTAAATAGACCACGATAACCAGGGTAGCTCCGCCCTGATCACCGTGGTCAAAGTGAGTCCCTCCATCATACACTGTACCCTCTGCTCTTCTCTCTCCCCCCTCCTTCCTGCCTGTCATCCCCCTCTGTGTCTGTCTCCGGCCGGCCCCGCCCCCCCCATCGCTATTGAATAAAATTGTAGAATAAAATTAAAACATTTTCACTGCCAGCCCCTCTATTAGAGGCTGGCATAGCACACTGTGTCTGTAGTTTTAAAAAACGAGCAGTGTAAATATCTAATTTCAACTGTCTTCAGGCCGGTCACGTGACTTGCAGGTCGCTTTACAGCTATGAGACATGGCTTCTGCGGAGGAGACGAGCGGCCACGTGATCTCCCAGCTGAAATTAGGTATTTACAATACTTGTTTTTTAAAACTACAGACACAGGGGTTTATTTACGAAAGGCAAATCCACTTTGCACTACAAGTGCAGACTACAAGTACAAAGTGCACTTGAAATTGCACTGAAAGTGTACTTGGAAGTGCAGTCGCTGTAAATCTGATGGGTAGATCTGAAATGAGGGGAAGCTCTGCTGATTTTATTACCCAATCATGTGCAAGCTAAAATGCTGTTATTTATTTTCTTGTATGTCCCCCTCGGATCTACAGCGACTGCACTTCCAAGTGCACTTTCAGTGCAATTTCAAGTGCACTTTGCCCTTGTAGTGCAAAGCGGATTTGCCTTTCGTAAATAACCCCCACAGTGTGCTATCCCAGCCTCTAATAGAGGGGCTGGCATAGTTTTATATGGATGGGTTAACAAACCCTTTAACCCCTTGATCGCCCCCTAGTGTTAACCCCTTCCCTGCCAGTGACATTTATACAGTAATCAGTGCATTTTTATAGCACTGATCGCTGTATAAATGTCAATGGTCCCAAAAAAGTGGCAAAAGTGTCCGATCTTTCCGCTGCAATGTCGCAGTCCCGCTAAAAATCACTGATCACCGCCATTACTAGTAAAAAAAAAATATAATAAAATAAAAATGCCATAAATCTATTCCCCATTTTGTAGACGCTATAACTTTTGCGCAAACCAATCAATATATGCTTATTGCAATTTTTTTTACCAAAAATCTGTAGAAGAATACATATTGACCTAAACTGATGAAGAATTTTTATTTTTTTTTATTTTTTTGGGGGGGGATATTTATTATAGCAAAAAGTAAAATATATTGTTTTTTTATCAAAATTGTTGGTCTTTTTTTGCTTATAGCACAAAAAATAAAAACCGCAGAGGTGATCAAATACAAACAAAAGAAAGCTCTATTTGTGGGAAAAAAAGGCACCAACGGCGCAATTAAAGCGTCGCAGTGCAAAAAATGGCCTGGTCATTAAGGGGGAAAATCTTCCGGTCCTTAAGTGGTTAAGGAAAACGAATGCGAAAACGAATGCAGTCTTCACATTTAAGAATCAGTAAGCTATAATATAATAGATTTTCGCTTTTGGGGTTAATAATACTTTAACAGAGGAGTTTTACTACTACTGTTAAGATTGGATGTTTTCAATTTACTACTCTGTTAAGATTGGATGTTTTCAATGTTTTTAATGTACCTTTTGGAGAGTAATGCCCTGTACACACGATAGGATTTTCCGATGAAAAATGTGTGATAGGACCTTGTTGTCGGAAATTCCGATCGTGTGTGGGCTCCATCACACATTTTCCATAGGAATTTCCGACACACACAAAGTTTTAGAGCAGGCTATAAAATTTTCCAACAACAAAATCCGATCGGTTAAATTCCGATCGTGTGTACACAAATCCGACACACAAAGTGCCACGCATGCTCAGAATAAATTAAGAGATGAAAGTTTATAGTCCTGACGTACGTGTTTTACGTCACCGTGTTCAGAACGATCAGATTTTCCAACAACTTTGGGTGACCGTGTGTATGCAAGACAAATTAGAGCCAACATCCATCGGAAAAAATCCATGGATTTTGTTGTCGGAATGTCCAGTCAATGTCCGACCGTGTGTACAGGGCATAAGAAGGGTATACCTCCTGTATGTAGAAATACTGTATATGTACGAGATTGCTGCTTTTTCCCTACTGTATCTGTATAAAAACTATTTGAATTTAGAATCTAACATGAAAATGTTATGCATTTGGAAGTATATAGGGTTCAAGTTTGATCATTATCTATTAAGGAGTTTTCTCTGTTATAAATGTCTATCCCAGTATGCATTGTATCTTTTGTCTGTTCCCATTCCCCTGCTGCAAAATTATTTCCTGCAAAGCTGCTTCAGGATTTGTGAGAATATGATCGGCTACTGTATACATCTGGGGGAAGAGGCAAATGCTTATTCGCTCTTTCCTTCAATAAGTACAATGACAGCAGATAAAGGAGGCTGATGTGTAATTACATATGCATTTTAACTCCCACTGTGACCTGCTGGTATAGATGTTGAGATAACCTCTATGGAAAGCGCATGCTGTAATGCATATCATGTATGTGCGGCAGATCAGTGCACAGTACATCTCAGCATACACTGGAACACTGCATACTCACCCAGTGGGCTGTATATTGCACCATGTAAGTTGCATATTTGACATTTTAACATCAGATTTTACCAGGTGTTAGAATGGGTCTGTAGAAATGCATTCATGCTCCAGGATCATTAGGATGTCCCTAAAAGAATACATTGTTTAAAAACAATATTTTGATCAGTCCTACTTTGGGACATTCTCACTCCTCCTGTTGCTTCCTTCATAAAATAATTTGGATTTAAAACTCCAGCAGGAGATCCTCTTGTGATTGCCAAGGCAGCTGTACAGACCTGAAAACTCAATTGCATATATCTCTCCAGTGGACACCTCCAAGACACACAAGAAACCATTAGATGGTTTAAAGTGGTATTAAAACCAAAAGCAATCATATGTTATAATTCAGCTTAAAGTGGATGTAAACCCGATTTTTTTTTTAATTAAAGCTTGCACCTTGTACAGTATAGGATTTCATGTCATCTGTGTCCAACCTTGCCACGAAGAGTTAATCCAGCTCTGAGCAGTCCTCTTATCTTTTTTCAGTGAGATAAAAATGGTCAGACAGAGAAATAGATGTCTGTTTCTCCCCCTTGCTGTGGGTGACAGGTGATTTACATATCTCATGCACAAGCCTGAGAGAGGCATTCTGTGCACTTCAGATCTCATCCTCCTTTCTTCTCCAGCTCTCCCAGGATTGGCTGCTCCACACCTCAGGATGATTGGGCATCTGAACTCATGTTGACAAGGGGAGTGTAGAGGTGGGCGGGGAGTCTACTGACATCACTACTCCACCCACCAAGCTCCGGACAACAGACCCACCCACAGAATCTGCAGTTTTTCGTGTCTCATAGCAGACGGAGGGGATACATTTGACAGGTAAGGATACATGCAGGAGGCATGTACAGTATATCCTTATAAATAACCCCTATGGCAGTAGTTAAGAAAGGATGGGAGTGGGTTTACATCCACTTTAACAATTCTTAGATATGATGGCTGTATTAGTTTCCTTTTTTTAGGCTTTCTTTCCCTTATTTCCAATTGGTGATATGGCCAGTAGGTCTGTAGGTCTGTTGTTGTTTAACAGCCCCAGCTGTTCTGCAGATGTATAAGTTAGACAGTTAAGTCAAGTCATTTACCACTGGCAGGGGTGCTTACAATGATCAGCTTTTATTAATTTACTGCATGTAAAACCTTTATCCCAAAGAGGAAACAACAACTGTGTGCTTTAAGGGCCGGTTCCCACTGGTGCGATGTCTGACATCGGATGTGATTCGCACCGCACTGCTGTGCGATGCATTTTCAGACATGCAGATAGTATGGCTGAATACACATCGCATACGGACCAAACTCACACAGGACCCTTTGTTCGGTCTGCAACAGAATCGGATCGCATGGGTGTTCACACCCATGCGATCCGATTCCTGTCCGAATTTGCAGTTGGCAGTGCGATATGCAAACTGATTTGAGAGTGTCTTTAACTTTCAATTTTCACTCCCAGCAGTTCTCATAGGGCAGTGTGAACATGCGATGTGGGAACCCGCATTGGATTCGCAGGATCCCACATTGCAGCAGTGTGAACCGAACCTAACTGTTTTAAAGTGTGAGCTGGAGTTTGTCTTCAATGTTAATATACAGTATCTCACAAAAGTGAGTACACCCCTCATATTTTTGTAAATATTTCATTATATCTTTTCATGTGACAACACTGAAGAAATGACACTTTGCTACAATGTAAAGTAGTGAGTGTACAGCTTGTATAACAGTGTAAATTTGCTGTCCCCTCAAAATAACGCAACACACAGCCATTAATGTCTAAATCGCTGGCAACAAAAGTGAGTACACCCCTAAGTGAAAATGTCCAAATTCGGCCCAATTAGCAATTTTTCCACACCGGTGTCATGTGACTCATTAGTGTTACAAGGTCCCAGGTGTGAATGGGGAGCAGGTGTGTTAAATTTGGTGTTATCGCTCTCACTCTCTCATACTGGTCACTGGAAATTCAATATGGCAGCTCATGGCAAAGAACTCTCTGAGGATCTGAAAAAAAAAAAAATTGTTGCTCTACATAAAGATGGCCTAGGCTATAAGAAGATTGCCAAGACCCTGAAACTGAGCTACAGCATGGTGGCCAAGACCATACAGTAGTTTAATAGGACAGGTTCCACTCAGAACAGGCCTCACCATGGTCAACCAAAGGAGATTAGAGCAGGTGCTCAGCATCATATCCAGAGGTTGTCTTTGGGAAATAGACGTATGAGTGCTGCAGAGGTTGAAGGGGTGGGGGGTCAGCCTGTCAGTGCTCAGACCATCCGCCACACACTGCATCAAATTGGTCTGCATGGCTGTCATCCCAGAAGGAAGCCTCTTCTAAAGATGATGCACAAGAAAGCCTGCAAACAGTTTGCTGAAGACAAGCAGACTAAGGACATGGATTACTGGAACCATGTCCTGTGGTCTGATGAGACCATGATAAACTTATTTGGTTCAGATGGTGTCAAACGTGTGTGGCAGCATCCGGGTGAGGAGTACAAAGACAAGTGTGTATTGCCTATAGTGAAGCATGGTGGTGGGAGTGTCAGGGTCTGGGGCTGCATGAGTGCTGCCGGCACTGGGGAGCTACAGTTCATTGAGGGAACCATGAATGCCAACATGTATTGTGACATACTGAAGCAGAGCATGATCCCCTCCCTTCGGAGACTGGGCCGCACGGCAGTATTCCAATATGATAACGACCCCAAACACACCTCCAAAACGAACACTGCCTTACTAAAGAAGCTGAGTGTAAAGGTGATGGACTGGACAAGCATGTCTCTAGACCTAAACCCTATTGAGTATCTGTGGGGCATCCTCAAATGGAAGGTAGAGGAGCGCAAGGTCTCTAACATCCATCAGCTCCGTGATGTCATCATGGAGGAGTGGAAGAGGACTCCAGTGGCAACCTCTGAAGCTCTGGTGAACTCCATGCCCAAGAGGGTTAAGGCAGTGCTGGAAAATAATGGTGGCCACACAAAATATTGACATTTTGGGCCCAATTTGGACATTTTCACTTAGGGGTGTACTCACTTTTGTTGCCAGCGGTTTAGACATTAATGGCTGTGTGTTGAGTTATTTTGAGGGGACAGCAAATTTACACTGTTATACAAGCTGTACACTCACTACTTTACATTGTAGCAAATTGTCATTTCTTCAGTGTTGTAACATAAAAAGATATCATAAATTTATTACAAAAATGTGAGGGGTGTACTCACTTTTGTGAGATACTGTATATAAATGTATACATTTATATAAATCTTCTAGTACATCTAACTCTCCCCTCCCCCCAGACTGACAATGCTGCTGTCCAAATGTGCCCCATGTGCTCCTTCATCTAGATTGGGGGCACTCAAATATGGGAAATGTGTTACCTGCCAGATCACCAAGTGAAAAAAACCTAAACAAAGAAAACTAATACAGCCACAAATGGCTAGTAATCTGCAATATATTATATACTTGGTTTGGGTTTAATACCGCTTTAAGTCTCCAGCATTTCACACATTCTAAAAATTCTGGGGTGACCATTCAAGTGCTGTAACCCGAATTTATCTTGTACTTTCCTAGCTTCAATAGAGTGAACTACTGGTTACCGCACTTATGAATCAGCACTTAAAATGGTAATAAACTAAACTAAAAAAAAAAAATAATAATATATTGAAGCTTACCAGTCATTAGTTGTGGTGGCTGCATTAGTTTTCTTTTTTAGGCATTTCCTCCCTTTATTTCACCTGGTGATCTTGATAGTAACACAATTCCTGTCTTAGGCCTCATTCACACGAGGCGGATCCACTGCCACGGAGTCCGCCTCTGTCCGCCGGCTCAGCACGAGATCTCTCTGTTGATCTCCGCTGAGCCGGCGGATAACAGGTCCCTCTCTGCTCACTGAGTGGGGAGGGAATTGTCGAGAGCTGCTGGTTGCTATGGAGAGATCAAACGAAAATGGACAGCATGTCCATTTTTGTCAGATCTCACCCGTTTCGATCCGCCAGAGACAGATGTGAACGTAGGGCCATCCGTCTGATTTTGGCGAATCGGACCGGGTCGGATGTCAGCGGACATGTCACCGCTGACATCCTTCTCTCCATAGCCTTACATGAAGCGCCCGTTCAGGTAGGAGACAAAACTGACAGGCGGACCTGAAAGGTACATTTGTGTGAAAGGGGCCGTAGAATGTCTGCATTCTTGATAAAGTAGTAAAGCAGACACCTTTGGACAGCAGCATTGTGAGCCTGGGAAGAGGGTTGTGTTGAATGCACTAGCAGATTTAGATGGACTTGACTAGCAAACTGAAGCTCAACTCGAGCTAAGCAGTTATTGTAAGCATTTCTGTTAGCATTTCTGTTAGTGTTGTTTTAGGATTATTTACAACTAACTTCCATTTTTGCTATTCTGTTGAAGTAAATTGACAAACAACAGACTTACTGGCTGGATCACTGGATGAAAATAAAGGAAAAAGTCCTAAAAAAAGAAAACAAATGCAGCCATCACATTGGTAAGCTGCAATTAAAATAAAATGTGTTTACTACCACTGTAACTGTTAAAAGACACTTACTGGTAATTAAATAATGTAATCTATTATCTGAGTATTAGCCCACAGAGACAATAGGCTTCCAATGTCATTTTCAGGCACAGAAAGTTGAGCATAACCCTGGAAATAAAAAATCGTTGCATTTTTTTTCCCTGAGCTTGTGCTTTTTACAAATGAAAGCTTTTGATTTTGTTTCAAACTGCAGCGACGAAAAGTCCAAGTGCACAGAGGACAAAAAACACAATTTTCTTCTTGCCTTTTTCCCCATCATCAGTCTGTTTTTAACTCACTTTCCGTCATCGTTATCATTATTTGTTGCTGCTGTTGCCTGTGGTGTCCAGTCCTCCTCTAGCCAAGAATGTCCCATTGTCTGTTGCAGAGATTATAAAGAAGGACAGTAGGTATGAAAAAGAAATTCCCATTCCCACCATCAGAAAGGGCTTTCTAATCTGTATAGTAGAAAGACATTCACTATGGTATGTCTTGAAAGGAAACTGAAATACGGGTGCAGGTCAACCAGTTGTCTGCCAACTAAATGTTCAGCTGGCCAAGATGCCAGTGATGTGCCAGTTAGGAGATTTCTGCTCCTTTACAAGCGTGCTCAGCTCTAAAGGAAAATACTGGTGTGCCTTATTTCTCTAACAAGGACAGTGTGAACATATAGTAGCTGAGAATGTGGCACATACCCTAAATTCTCCTTGTGTAACACATTTTATATTATTACTTTCACTGGGAGAAGATACGGCCAGGTATAGTATGTTTTTTTTTTTTTTACATCCTATTGGATACATTTAATAGCTTGCAGTGTCAATGATGCACCACAACTATGGCAGAAATTGGTAACAGCTCTACAAAGGTCCAGGTGGAGCTCAGAAACCAAATGCTTTTCTTTCTCCTGTGGATCCTCCTCAAATTAATACTCCATATGCCTAACAGCAACCCAGTTAGGTGCTCCGTCTCCTTCTTTTTACACTTGTAAAGTGAAGTTTGCAAGTAAGAAGCCTGGATAAATGAAACTACACAGCCAACAGGTCACTAATATACATACACTGGCATATTGTCCTCTGGTTTTTTTTCCCAGCTTTCCAAATAGGCAACATGGTCAATGACAATGAAAAGGAAATCATCACTACACTGCATTTAGTGAACAGATACACTCATCACATTGAGAGACTGAGACCTGCAAACATTTAAAAAAAAAAAAGTGTGATCAATCTGTTAGGAGAATCACGTTTTAGCAGGTTTTTCTTTTAAAAACTGTCTTCTGATCTTGCAATATCCAAGCTGCCAATCTTTCCACATATAAGCTATATTGTTACAACCATTCTACAGATTCCCTACTAACTTTAAAAGCAATGCAAATGGGTCAAAGCTTCATTATGCAGCGCTACATTTTTTCAACCAACACACCACCGGTTGAGCTCCACCAACTTGTCCAATAGGCAAAATTCAAATAACCAAAGACTTCATAAAATAGAATTGTAGGTGTTCAAACAGGACCAACTGGCCAAAAATGGCCGTGCTCTGTTCTCTAGTGTTGAAAATGAGTGGAACAAGTGGCACCATCACCCCAAGGTACACCACAGTATCTAGGGTAAAAAATATACCTTTGTTCTAACAAATGTACCCTAGATATGTGATGACACTTTTATACAAAGAAATAGATCCATTACCACCAGTGACTGCTACCAGAATAATGTAGTAGTTACATGTCTGTATTTCATATGTTTCAAATACATTACAGTATATCCTATATAATTGAAAATGTAATTTCAGATGCAACTTATGGTTTTAGGCAATTCTGCCAATTATTGCAGTGTATTGCTTTAACTGTGACAATGGTAGAATCACCTTTCACTGGATCTGCAAGTTCTATCCAAATCCAGTATACAGTGGCACCATACCACCACAACATATTCTGTTACCCAGACTTCTTCTGTAAATCTGGCGAAGAGTATATTCTCTTTCCATGCTTCAGACAGTGCTCTCCAATCATTATATCCAAAATCTCAACACTTTACTTACCTTTATTCCCACCTGACCCACAACCAGTTTCTATTATGTCTTCACTATTCCATCCCCAAAATATGTGTTAAGATGCCATTTTGCCTCCTTTTTCTTCTTTCATAGTCCATGATCATCTCAAAGTAGTTTATGATTAGCTCCCTCTCTGCCCCCCCTCGGAGTGGTCTATAGTCATCTTCTTCTCTGCATTCTCTGTCCATGATTTATCATCATCTCCCTCTCTGCCATTTCCTCCAGTGATCTATGATCACCTCTTTTTCTATCCTATTTTCACAGTAATATATAATCAGCTCCATCTCTTCTTTTTTGCCCAGTGACCTATGATCTGCTATTTCTCTGCATTCTATACTCTCAGATAAAGACCAGTTTGACCAAAGGAAATGTATCTAACTTAAAGTGGCCATCCCAATTACTGCCAGGTTCTCTGTTATAACAAGCTATACTACACAGTGTATGTGTTTTTTTTTTTTCAATTCTGCAGCTAAATGCCTTTTTTGACATCATCGACGTGCGGTCACATCATCATTCACTGCTCTCCTTCCCCCGATCTAAGGACTACAGTGGGAGGGGCTGAGATTCCCCTCTGACATCATCTAGGTGGTCACGTGACCGCACAACGGTGTTGTGAAATAAGGTATTTAGCTGCAGAATAAGAAAAAAAAAAAAAAACACATACACTGTATCTTGTTATAACAGAGGGGCTGGCAGTAATTATGATAACTAACTTTACTGCCACATGGAATAGCGGCAGGAGGCGAGGGGCAGGTTTAGAGATTGGCTCACACACTAGGAAGTGACAGGCAAGGAGGGAGGGGGAGAGGGAGAGACTCTAAACACAGCGGGATGACTGAGGCACGTAAACTGACCACAGTATCTTGGATCAGCAGCCATGATTACCGTGGTCCGCACACCTAGGGGGGCACAGTAACAGGCAGGATCAACCAGATAGTTTACATCATAGAAAGGGACAAATGACACCTCATAAGCACTGTGCGGTTTAACATGCTTTAAAGCAGGGATATGCAATTAGCGGACCTCCAGCTGTTGCAGAACTACAATTCCCATGAGGCATAGCAAGACTCTGACAGCAACAAGCATGACACTCAGAGGCATGATGGGACTTGTAGTTTTGCAACAGCTGGAGGTCCGCTAATTGCATATCCCTGCTTTAAAGGAACAAGATCTTTTTTTTTTTTTTTTTTTTACAACCTTTTAAAGGAGTTGTAAAGTCAGAAGGTTTTTTTTTATCTTAATGCAACCTATGCATTAAGATAAAAAGCCTTCTGTGTGTAGCAGCCCCCCTCAGCCTCCCTTTGACTTACCTGAGCCCCATCTCTGTCCAGCGATGGCCATGAGTCCCTCGGCTGTCCGGGACTCTCCCTCCTTATTGGCTGAGACACAGCAGCGGTGCCAATGGCTCCCGCTGCTGTCAGTCAAAGTCAGTTAGCCAATCATGAGAGAGAGGGGTGGGGCCGAATGGCAGCTCCACATCTGGACACATGGAGCAGCAGCTCGGCTCGGGTGCCCCCACAGCAAGCTTGCTTGCTGTGGGGGCACTCAACTGGAGGGAGGGGCCAGGATCAGCGAAGAGGGACCCAAGAAGATGAGGATCTGGGCTGCCCTGTGCAAAACCATTTCACAGAGCAGATAAGTATAACATGTTTGTTATTTTTAAAAAACAAGACTTTACAATCACTTAAATATTGTCTAACTGAGTAGTATATAAGTATTCAGAGACTAATAAACACACACCAACACACTAACTGCAAACCATCCTCCATTCAGCAAAACTCTTCACAAAAATACATAAATAAAAAAATATAAAAATAAAATCAGGTTTTTCCTGTTCGTTGGCTTTTTTGCAGGTTCTATCCAATGCTCAAGCTCAAACAAAGAAAAGAAATTGACAATCAATGCCCCTAGCAGAACACAATTTTCCACTATAATGTTTTTATATGGACACCTTTTAACATGTGTGTTCAGTTGGAAAAAGCCTGGCACATCTGTATGAAGACAAGAGAATTTTTCTTTGGCAAAACAGAAATAGAAGATTTTAACCCTATGAAAGCCCACTGTAGGAAAATATAGTGTATTGTTTCAGCAACAAACAGATTGGACAAACTATCAGAACAAACTTCAATAACTTCGCTCAGACCTTTAAGGATTTATTAGCGCCATTAGATATGAATATTAAAGACGTGTGACACATTCCACACTTCATACAACATGTGTTCATTTATAAGTGTTTAATAGTGACACTCATTCACATACATTTGAAATAAAGTTACGTCATAATCTCCAATGTATACAAAGCAGAAAGTCACAACAATAAATTCAAATTAAACTTCTTTCAGATGTTTCTTCCTATACATGTATTTATTATCCCAAGCACTTTAGGAAATTATGCTATCACATTTTATTCTCTTTAAAACACCCTATACAGAGATGTATTACAGGCTCATAAAACACTAATGTTATCTCAGAGCTGGGTTTCTTTTACAATTACTAGCGTGCTGCAATTAATCATATTTTATGACCGGTAGGAGACTTGATGAATAGCCTTTAAATGACGATCTGGTATACAATTGTAGCAATTAATTTTGAATGATGTTGGTGTTAAAGTTTGATGAATCCTACAAAGAACTGCCTGGACACAGTGGTATTTTACATGTTGTTCTATTGGCAGGCATTTAACAAAAGGCTGCATTTTACCTGCACATCCAGTGAAGGTCAAACAGAACATAAGAGAAGTCATTTTGTATCAAGCTGAATCTAAGCTGCATTTACTATAACTGCCACAGCAATTTAATGTAACTTTTCCTCACTTAATAGGCCATATAACACACAGGGCAAAGTGGTTTTCTCCAGAATATGTCATTATTTTAATTATAATAATGAAATCTTTATTTTTAGAGATTAAATTGTGCCTGCATTAATTGAAGAAAAACGCTTCACCTGTCATCCGTATGGTAACAAAGGACATTTTCTGAAAGACAGGTCTGCATAAATGTAGCTGTTTTATTTATATAAAATTCATCAAATTAAAATGTAATCAAATTAGACAAAATCTACGCAATTTTAAAAGTATATTTTTCCAGGAAAGTTTTTTTGGTTACAGTAAGAATACAAACCAGTTTTCCAGTAGAAAATGTATTAAGTCACTTCTTTTTTTAATTATATGTTGCACCTTGGCAATGGCCTTTGACTGGTTGAATACATAAAGCCATTTTGATAGTATCAAAGTGATACTTTGATCAAAATCCTTTGTAGCCATATAATTTCTAAATGCCCAATAAAATATAAGTATATTAAACATTTATAAGAAATTAAAAGGAAATACATTTTGTTTTATGCTTTTAAAGAACTAAAATGTTTTAATGAAACAAGGAATTAGGTTGTTAAGCCATTTTACCGACAGAGGCCAGAGCCACACATCTAAGCCTGCTTGTTAAAACCTTTTATTAACTGAGGCCAGGGATTAAAGTAGAAGTCCACCCTAACACTAAAATCCCTGCATCTACAGACATCCACGATCTAACACCAAGCTATCTAGCCCTGTAAAGAAATCAATATACATACCTTTTTTCTGAAGCCGATCCGACCCGATCCCATGCTGAGCTGTCAGCTGTGGCTTCGCTGTGGAGGCGGGTGCAGAGGAGGCAGCTGCCAACAGAAGCCCCATAGTAACTCAGAGCTTCAGCCACTGAAGATCGGGTCGGATCAGCTTAAAAAAAGGTTCGGTATGTATACTGATTTCTTCTTTACAGGGCTAGATAGGTTAGTGTTAGATTGTGGATGTCTGTAGATGCAAGGATTTTAGTGTTAGGCTGGTCTTCTACTTTAATATTCAAACTCGATAGGAGAGCAGGCTATTAAAGTGCAAGAAAAGTGATGACTTTTGACTCCATGGAAACTTTTGTTACTTACTGTTGTTTGCACAAAGTGTTGTTAAAATATTAAACACTTATCTGTGGCTGTAGACATAATGTACACTAAAGATTATGGAGAATACCAGGGCAAATTGCATTGAGAAAGTTCCAGAGTCCTCCATTAAGGACTGGAAATTAGAAACTAAGGAGAAACCACAAAGTCAAGACCCACTGTAGGAAGGTGAGTGGCAGTCTCAGCCTGGACTCCCACCAGCCCCCCCCCCTACATGTTTCACTCCGCCTGTCCTCCCCGGAGCTTACTCATGGGGATGGAGTCTCCAGGGGGAGGGGGCAGTTTAAATGCATTGTTGGCCATCACTCAGTGAGTAGTGCCTGATGATGCATTTAAACCGCCCTCTCTACCTGGTGACTCCACTGAGTGAGTGGTGGTCGATGATGCATTTAAACCACCCCCTCCACCTGGAGACTCCATCCCTAAGAGTAAGCTCTGGGTGGCAAAGCAAATGAACTGAAGGGATGGAGTCTCTAGGTGGAGGGGGTGGTTTAAATGTATTGTTGGCCACCACTAAGTGAGTAGTGCCTGATGATGCATTTAAACCGCCCTCTCCACCTGGAGACTCCACTGAGTGAGTGGTGGCCAACAATGCATTTAAACCGCCCCCTCCACCTGGAGACTCCATCCCTATGAGTAAGCTTCGTGGAGGACGGGTGAAGCAAAACACGTAGGTCTGAGGGAGGTCCAGGCTGAGACTGCCACTCACCTTCATACAGCGGGTCTTGACTTGATGTGTGGCTCCTGGACATCCAGCCACTTTCTATGATTGAAAGAAAGAGGCTTCCTTTGGGAAAGTACAGTCATTGGACAAAAATATGGAAAAACTACATGATTTGCATGTGTGAAAGTGACGACATGTTTCGTGTTGAAATCAGAAGTGATGTAACTTGGGACGGTAAGCAGCATAAACTCCAAACATACAAAGAACATTAGACACACCAAAATGGATCAATAATGGCTGTGGCCTTGTTTAAAATTAACAATTCACCATAACTCATAACTTAACCAAAATCAGTGGAGTGCTCTTCAAATATCCCTCTGGCAACTGGCAAAGACCATCCTCAGCCTCCTGCTTAAATTTGGGTACTTGGAATTTCTGGAATGTTCTGGAGGGTCAGGTGACCTTAAATGACCTATCTTAGAGGACCGCCCAGAACTTTCAGAACATTCCCAATCAGCTGAACATTTTTTGACCACAAAAATCAATCAATTGAAACTCACACCACCACATCCCATGAGGAAAAGGAGGGTTTTAAAACAGGCTATTGCCCCTTTCCTCACACTCTTTTGCTTCAGCTGTATGATGAGACACCTAGCTAACAGGTGGGAAGCCTCACTTTCGAGTCATGTTACAGCTTACTGAGTTTCAAAGAGAGCAAATTGTTGGTGTTTACATAGCTCCAGAGCTATGTACAAACAGGAACACACTCTTTGCTATATCTGCACTTCTTTAAATAGTTCCAAAAGCTGGAGCCAAACAGTTAAACCTGGAATGAGACCATATAAGAGCAGTCTCCTCTTAGAACAACTACTTGCTTGTTCACTAAAGAACAGATATCTGCTAACAGTCAAAAAACCCAAGATCAGATCAGTACTCACAATGTCCCATGGGATGCTTTCTTTCAGTGAAGCAGAACATACTACAGTGAGGGAGAGGTCAACCAGACTCCCCAGAAACGTCTTTGACAAGATATTTGAGCAGAGTTCCAGATTGGCTCCAAGAGATGATTTGAGAATAGGCCCCCCATCTAATCTTAGCTGGGACCTTGATGAGAAACAATTTGAAAGAATACAATGACCTGGGGTAGGGGGTTGCCAACCCCCTCCCGAATTGGTGGAATCCCCATGCAGTTCTGCATCTCAGACTATTTATACACCTTCCCAACCACAAGCTGGGCATTCCTCCCCCAGGGATTGGCTGAAACAGTATAAACATTCATGTTGTCCATTTGCCTTGCCCCACCTCTATGTTCCAGAACAATCTAGAAGGCAGGGGAGAGCAAGCTAACTTGCAACCTGTTAAATCCAGAACAGCCATAGGCACTGTTCTGGTTTTACAGAGGAGCCAAATGCTCCAGGGTTTACAGAGGAGCCTAAATACATTTTAACAGCCTAGCAGCCTAACTAGGAGGGTGCTACATATGCAACAAAGTTTACGTTTCTAAATTATGCATCTTCTTTTCAATATCCTTCATTGACTGCATCAATGGAACTCCATATTAGTCCATATTGGGGTTTCTCCTTAGTTTTTAATGTAGATACATTGCCAACGATCAGTATGCATGATCATTGTGGTGGTTATTTATAGACATGTGCACTGCTGAAAAATTTGTTCGTTTTCGTTTTATTTGTTTTTTGTTTTTTTTTTCATTTTTTTGGGGTCATTCGTTATAACCGAAATTCGAAAATATGAAAATTCGTAAATTCGGAAAATTTGAAAACGTGAGATTAAAAAATCCGAAATAATAATTAACTAACTAATAATAACTGACTATTAACCACTTCAGCCCGGAAGGATTTACCCCCTTCCTGACCAGAGCATTTTTTACGGTATAGCACTGCGTCGCTTTAACTGACAATTGCACTGTCGTGCGATGTTGCACCCAAATCAAATTTACGTCCTTTTTTTTCCCACAAATAGAGCTTTCTTTTGATGGTATTTGATCAACTCTGCGGTTTTTATTTTTTGCGCTTTAAACAAAAAAAGAGTGACAATTTTGAAAAAAAAGCAAAACTTTTTACTTTTTGCTATAATAAATATCTAAAAAAAAATATAAAAAAAATTTCTTCCTCAGTTTAGGCCGATATGTATTCTTCTACATATTTTTGGTTAAAAAAAAAAATCGCAATAAGCGTATATTGATTGGTTTACGCAAAAGTTATAGCGTTTACAAAATAGGGGATAGATTTATGGAATTTTTATTATTTTTTTTTTTTATTAGTAATGGCGGGGATCTGTGATTTTTATCGTGTCTACGACATTGCGGCGGACAGATCGGACACTTTTGACACTATTGTGGGACCAGTGACATTTAAACAGTGATCGGTGCTATAAAAATGCACTGATTACTGTGTAAATGCCACTGGCAGGGATAGGGTTGAACACTAGGGGGCGAGCAAGGGGTTAAGTGTGTTCCCTCGGTGTGTTCTAACTGTAGGGAGGATGGGCTCACTAGAACATGACAGATCACTGCTCCCGATGACAGGGAGCAGTAGATCCCAGTCATGTTGCTAGGCAGAACAGAGAAATGCCTTATTTACATAGGCATCTCCCCGTTCTGCCTCTCCATAACACGATCGCCATCGGCAGACATCAAGTCCACGGGACCCGCGGGCATGCTCCCACTAGCTGGTGATTTAAAGGGGACATACAGGTATGCCCAATTGTGCAGCTATGCCGTTGTGCCGAAGTATATCGTCATGCGCTGGACGGAAATCGGTTAAACTATAGGTATTGGAATTTTCTTTCAAATTTGGCTGTTAATCTTATGTGAATAGGGGGTGCTTAGTGAACACTGATTGTGAGATATTGGCAATAAATAACAATTCATAAACAATAAATAATGATTCTGAAAAGCATAGATTGAATTATATACATGATAGGATTGCATAAACAGTGATTAAATAAATTAGGTAAACCAATAAGTTGATTAAATATAACCAAATGCAAGAAAGTTCATATGTTGAACAACAGCTTAGTGATTCAAAAATAATCCAAAAATGTGCTGACAGTCCTTCACCGCTTGACAGACAATCCAGAACACCCAATGTGCTCTAATGGAAAACCTGCTCACCAGATTTCCATGACCTCTTTAACTAAAAAGAAGGTCTGGGATTGCTAGGTCAGTATGCTGGAAACAGACTGCAGACAGGTCTGTTAATTCCTATATTTGGCTTTCCTCTTTGACACGATTGCCCATGGGGGATAGAAGACAAAGGAGTACCAATAGCGTAATATTGTTTTATTAAAACATGCCACAAAGTAACAATAGCCTGCTTACATTAGGTGGTGCCTCCCTGACACTAGGAATACCCGCAGTAAAAGTTAATGGAAGCCCCGCCGATCAGCTCGCGCTGGATCATTGGTGTACGTTCCACCAATTCTGAGAGACAAACCGGAAGCTGGGACCCGGAAATGATGTGACTGGAAGGCACCTCGACGTATGTTTCGTAAGCTTACGTCATCGGGAAGCGTGACAATAATGTGTCTGCCACAGTGATGAAGAGTTAATATTAGATTTAGCATTGTTTAAGAGATTGTTATTTTATGTTACTGCACTGAAGAAAAAACTTTCAGCGAAAGAGTCACTTTGCATCAAGTCAAGTGAGTGTCCAGTTACCCTTTCTGCTCTATCCCCTCCTTGGATTTGGGCGATGGCTGTCACTTCCTGATGTTTCAAAGCCGTCGCCCCTGAACATGCACGAGACATAGCAGCACTGTGGGGCTGGTTCTGCAGCCTCCCGGGATGTGTGATGTGTCCCAAAAGGCTGCAGGCCAGGGCAAGAATTGAGGAAGTGGGGGCTGGTACCTGTCAAAAATGAGTTAAGGGCAGGGGGCAGAGGAGGATAAAAAGTATTTTCACTTTTGAGTGAAAGTCCAGGGAAAGAGTGCACTTTAAGGGAAAGTGCAGTAGCCACTGTCTATTATCCAGCAGAGGCATGTGCATCACAGAAATGGCTGGTTAAAATGTCAAATCCTTTGGCAGTGTAAAGGTATACATTTTTCAACTACTGTATGTGTTTTCAGTAGGTGTTTGTCTGAAGTTCCACTCTAAAGCTAATCTCAGCCCCCCAATAACTAATACATGGTGTAAAAACTACCTAAATAACCCTTTGACTTACCTAAATCTACAGTCACCTGCTTTTCCAGGTCCAAGTCTTCTCTCTTCTTCAGTTTACTAAAGGTAGGGTCCTTCTTCAGGTTTCCATGTCACTGCCTGCATTACTTAAGCAACTCTTTTTTGGCTGTGCAGTGGTGGGATCTACTCAGGATTTAGAGGAGTAATCTCAGTGGCGACATCAGGGCAAACTATCGAGGACTGGCACATTTGCAGTTCAAGTTCCCCACACCCCGAAAAGGCATTAAGGGACTGAATGGTGGCGTAAGGAAAGAAAAAAACAGTAGAACATTTTGCATAGAGGTGGGCTTCAATGAGAAAAGTGACGGTGTGATATTGTTATATGAGTGCTTGAACTGTCACACTATTATAAATGTTACTAATAACTATAAACAAAACATTTGATGTGTGTGCTGCTATTATTACTGCATTACACTAATTCACTTGATGCAGATATTTTGGATTTTTCAGTTCTTTGACTTGGCTGACAGATATGGACCCTGCTATATCATTTCTTCTGAGTGCTCAAAAGTATTCTGTTTCACACATGTATACCATGAATATGATACCACAATATCAAAAATCTTTCTGTGTCAAGTAAATGTATATACAGAAGTGACGTAGGCTCACCCAAGGTGTGGGGTCTAAGCACTAGCTAGTCTTCACCAGAGCTCTTGATGGTAGAGATTGGCTTTTCGGTGTGCTAGTAGTACTAGGTCATGGTTCCCAGGATTGCCCCACTAGGAGGTATGCAAGCAGGTGTCCAGTAGGAGATGTAGGTAGGGATCAAACAGAAGCGTATTCAGTAAACAAGCCAATGGTTCATAACATGTGGTTGCAGGCAGGGTTCAAGCGGAAGCGTAGTGGAGGAACAAGCCAAAAGTCAGTAACTAGTGGTAATAAAGATATGGACAGCAGTAGAAGTGTACGGGGCAAGATACTGGCTGGAGAAAAGCACAATAATCAGGAAGTGCAAAGGCATGGCCTAAATAGGAAGTCAATGGGAGAAGCAAGGAGTTTGAGGTTCACCAGAAAGAAGACAGTAAGAAGAGTCACAACCACATGCAACAGAGGTCCTGGATTCAGATCCAGATTCTGACACATAGATTCTGAGCTTGGACAGCTAATCTTAACTTTGTATAATCAAAAAGGCTGTAGATCTGTACAATAACAGATGTATAGGCTTTTCCATTAAAATCTTTCCAGCTCCATGTGCACAACCTGCTGGATATGGGTTTCAGAAAAACATTGTCAGGCCCTGTCTAAGCCAGATTTAGGAGAACACCACTAACCTGTCCTGGTGTGTTATTTTATAGTAGATGTACTTGTTAGTGAAGGCTAGGTGGGACTAATGGGACCAAAATATTTAGAAATTCAATTCCAAGCTAAGCTAAGTGGTCTCAGAGTTGGTCTATAAAGCAAGAAGGTTCCTTATTTGCATGTAGATGAGTATCATTGGTTCAAAGATGATTTTTCATGAGGATCTTTCACTTTAACTATTCTGTGCAAAGCATCAAATTGCTTCTAACAAAGAAGGGAGAGCACATTTCCAGTGGGATCACAGACCATAGTAAAACTCAACAGGGGTCCTATTTAATCCGACTGCTTAAAGCTAAGAACAAAGTTTTGCCAGGACTAAACATTTGAAGCAGTACCCAAAAAGGCAGTCAGATGACAAACAACTAGTCACCAGCATTGTATGCGGTCTTCCTAAAGTTTATCTTTCTTCTTTACTAACGTACTATGCCTTGTCCTTCACTGTGTCTCTGTGTGGGGTAGCCATCTTGGTAGGGGCAGGGCTTTTCTTCCTAAAATCAGAGTTTCCAGCTAGGAGAACAGTGAGCAGCACAGCAGTGAAATCTCCAAATCTCACTCTAAATCTGGTGAAACTAGCGGTACCGGTAATCTTACACTGCCAATTTACAGCTGTGAGACTGTACGCAGGAATGCCTAGGCCTGCTGACATAAAAGGAAGTGCACTGCTATTCTCCAGGAGGAATTTTAAACAGAGGTAAATTCTTAAAGAGTTTGTTACCCCAACATTTCATATTCCTGATACTGTATGTGCCTGCTGTACCATGTACTTGTATGGCAAAGTATCCTGTTCTCTTTGTATTGCTTCCTTTGTGTGAAATCTCTGGTGTTTCCACTAGTCCCTCTGATTTCGTAATGAAAACTGACCACACTAAGCACACCGTGGTCAATTTTCTAGCTATGCTGGGAACTTAGTGTGCTCTCCTCCAATGATCAGACTTGTCCTGACACGCCCCCACAACACAACCATTCACTGGGAAACTCAGTGTGCTGCTGTTCCCATCAGCTCTTATGCAGCTAAGAACAGAGGGAATCTGATCACTTATAAAAAAGGGAAAAAAGGTATTTTGATTTTTTTTTTTTTAATATATATCTATACAAAATAATTTGCTTTTCATTTCTATTTTAAACTGAATGGGTTGTTTTCACATTTTTTAGCTCTGTCCACTTGAACTTAACTGATCTCAGCAAGCTGAATTGCAATTTGTACACCCAAATTTCTCTTTGCACCATTTTATACCATCTTCTACTTTAAAGCAGGGGTAGGCAACCTTAGAGGTGGAGATCTATCTGAACAACATGGGAGAAGTCAAAGATCACTGGGCACAGTGTCGCCTCCTCACACATGATTTAAACCTCTAATTGCCGTACTACTGTGTCACAATCATGTGCATTGCATGGCAATCATGGGCTTGAATCGGGTGGTGAAGGTGACAACATATTGCCTCCTCTCACCACCTGTCAAACACACTCAGATCACTTTTCAGAGGAGCAGCAGTGCCTGCTGTACTTGTAAATGAGCAGCGGCACCCTTAGTTCACGTTCACATGTAAAGTTGGGGGTTTGGTAAAACCCTTTTAGAAAGTGCACCAAACTCACAGGATATAATAGAAATCTATGACTAAGTGCAGCTAACCTTCAGGAAAGCTTCAGGTACACTGCACTGCACCCGAGATGTGGGTAAACTGCAGCACATCAGTGTGAAAGCAGCCCTATACTATTATACCCAGTGAATTGCTGCACATTGATATGAAGGTCTCTTCTTTCCAGCTGCTGGCACCACTTTGTAGACCACTACCAAGAGATGGAGTGCAGTTGGTATCACTCCGCATGGGACAGAAGCCGGCACTACAGAGGAGGCATCGGCTTATGCGGCTCTTGCTCCCTACTACAGCTACAACTTTACAAGTAGTCCCTCTGCATTGTACTCTGTTTGATGCTCTGGGATGACGGGTCAGCAAGCCCAGACCGTGATCTACCAGTTGCCTGTCGGCAATTGCCCCCCCCCCCCGAGAAATTAGTTGGGTGGCTCGGTGTGTGGGCGGGCAGGTGGGTGAGAGAGCGGGCGGGCTGCCAGAGATGACATCATCTCTCACCGCCCTGCATCCCTGCAGTAACTTCCGCCCTCACTGTGCAGGCAGCGCAGGCAGCAGAGAGATTACATCATCTCTCTGCTGCCTGACTCTGGGTGGGACAAAGCAAGACACAAGCAAAACACCCCCTTAGCAGGCAAGTAACAATCCGCAAGGTGTGGCAGGTGACATGGCAAGTGACAATCCGCAAGGTGTGGCAGGTGACGTGGCAAACGACAATCCGCAGCTTGTGGCAGGTGACACGACAAATGACAATCCACAACATGTGGCAGGTGACGTGGCAAGTGACAATCTGCATCTGATGGCAGGCAAGTGACAATCTGCAACGTGTGGCAGGTGACGTGGCAAGTGACAATCCACATCTGGTGGCAGGCGACGGTGGCAAGTGACACACTCAGGCTCCCACTGATTCTGCATTATGGTGCGTTGAACCATTTCATTTTATATTACAATGTAATAATATAAATAAGGCGTTTCAATCATCCTGACACCATAAAAACCATGGTGCCAGGATGATTGCCAAGATGAATGAAGCGCCAACACCAGCCATTTCCCAGATAAATTGCCCGCAAAAAAAGTATTCTGGCAGTGCCCCGCCCGAGACTAGACTCTGGATCTGCCCCTGCTGTCCACAATCTACTGGTAGATCTCGATCTGCAGGTTGCTGACCCCTGCTTTAAAGTATATTTAAAGTCAAAACATTTTTTATTTGAATAAAGTGCCACTGTGTGCCATCTGTGTCTCATTAGGGATATGTCCCTCCACTTCCTGTTTTGTAGGTTCAGAAAGAATTAAGAGAATGTCTTTTCAATGTGAGGGAAACCCAACCTTAGACAGTTGTCACATGAACATGTATCCTTCATTAAAAGATTTCCTCTCTAATCCTGTTCTGGGGGCAATTCAAAATCTTGGGCTTACCTTTACTCAAATTTGATTAAAACCTGACAATAGTGTGGGGGGGGGGTGTGGCCTGACCTGGCATGGAGATGGAAGCCTAATCCGCGAGCTCCTGCCGCCACAGGAATACCCTGACTAACTTTGGAGGAATTCAGACCCCAAACGACTCACAAATTATGGGTACTGCCTCCCGGAATTCTTCGGCATCCAGATCCCGCTCCCCTCGGGAACTAAACAGGGGGTTAAGCCACAATATTCCGGAGATGTTCCGCTCTCATAGAGGGAACATGGCGTCTTCCCGCCACGGATCTACCCACACGCAGTCCCTGCCTTCGCCTCCGACGGTACAAACGCTGTCTCCGCAGTCAAACTCCCAAACTCACGGAGCCGGTATCGAGCTTTCCCCACAGCCTCATCTCAATATGCAGGACCTACGGGCAATTGTGGACGACATAAAGGATACCCTCTCCGTCGCCATCTCGGAGCTCAGATTGGATATACGCTCCTTGACTGACAGAGTCCTCATCGTTGAAAAGGCCGCAGATCGCATGAATCGATTTTATGCAAAGCCGCCATCCGGATTGACTCACATACATTACAGATGAGGGACATGCAACGCCATATAGAAGACCTCGATAACAGAGGCTGGCGACACAAGCTACGGATCCGAGGCCTGCCGGATATGATCGAGGTAGACAGTATGCCCCCTGCTGTGATTAGCCTTTTCAACAATCTCCTCAGCAGACCGCCGCAAACACCGGTCGCAATGGAAAGAATCCATCGGGCCCTGAGACCCAAAGGCAGAGAGACAGAGCCACCACGAGACATCATCTGCTGCATCGTTGATTATAAAATCAAGGAAGAGATACTCTGACAAGCGAGGGGCAGAACACAGATTTTACATGAAGGGCATATTGTACAGATATACCAAGATCTGTCTGGAATCACTCTGCAGCACCATCGGGACCTGAAGCCCCTACTGGACACCTCGAAAGGCATCCAATACAAATGGAAATACCCTTTCTGCCTGCCAGCCTGCACGATGGGCTGCACAGCCCTTCTGAAAGTGCCAGAAGACCTGCCACACTTCTGCGGTGCCATGGGAATTCCACTTGTTGATGTACCAAACTGGTACGCTGAATTCCGTCGCACAGTCGCCAGGAAAGCCGCTCCACAGGAAGAACCGATGGAGGCCCAAGGAACTAGGTACCGCAGGAGAAGATCCCCGTCGGCCCTCCAGCATCCTATCGGCCCTCGTCCTGGATACCCAGATGTCAGTCCTACCGAGTCCCCACGTTCCAGAAGGGCTCGCTGGGACCGTTAACCAATTCCAGGTACTCTAAGAGCTCGCTCACTCGATTCTAGTTTGCCATACCTAACCTGACTTCATCTGTTCCTGATAGTTACTGGTTTTTGTTTTTACTTCATTTTTATTGCATTGGCCATCAAGCCTGACTATCTTTTTTTACGGCAGTTGCTGAAGGTACTCAACTCCCCTCTCACACAACCTCAGTGATGCCTCTGGCGCAGATCACATACACTTGTCTTGACAATGCTCCTCTCCGCCCACTCTCCTCTCTGCCCGGCAACATCCCTCTGCTGTGGATACTACAAGACCCACAACACACCACGACACAGAGGCCGCCCTCTTCAGAACTTAATGCACGCTCCGCCCCGTCGCTTCTGACGCACTGACTGCAACCCAGCACGCTTCAAAGACTGCGGATTTACAACTACCCTACCCTGCATGTGACATGGGCTTTCTCCTGCAGAACACTTCTATCGCCCTCATCAATGGATCCTTGCCTTGAGACTGCCCCTGAACCTAGGGCTCAGATTTGCATAAATGAGCTCTTTGAACGCTGCTCATCTCTGCTGGTCTGCTGCTCTCGTTCCTTATCGGACCCTCATCCATCTAGCGCTGACCTTTGGGCTGATTCACCTATCTGTCATTTAACTGAGCCGACTGCCGTATCTCACTGTTTCCTCCTACTACAGAAGAGCGGAGAAGAGTCCTGGGCCATGTGCCCACGCGTCTACCACTTCAACAGCCCGCAAGTATACTTGTACTGTGAATCTATCCCTAGGGAACTGATTCCATATGCACAAACATTTCATTACTTTTTTTTTTTCTTTCTGACCTGGATGCCCCACTCAATTCAGCTGCTTACGGCCTTCTGATGCTCCCCCCCGAATCGGAGGAACCAGCTATGCTGGATGCTATCACACAGGCACGGCTATGAGTTTGGGTGTGGGTCCCAGCTCACTACTTAAGCGCGCCCGCATCAGGGCTTCATCGTATCTATAACTCGCCTACCTATAGCACTTGTGTAGCAGTCTTGTATTACGTGTAATGTTTACCTACAGTATTTTTTGCATATTCCTCCTTTAAAGATACTACATGACCCTGTGGAGGCGGACCGTTTTGTATACACAGTCCTCCTCCACCGCTCTGGTTCTAAGCCAACCCCCACACGGTCGCCTTACTTGGTGCGGTTACCACCTGACAGGTGCTCACCTTGTGCACGCACCGTACCCTACCGATCTAGTGTACATATAGAGGCAGGTGGACACTCTCCTCCACACCTCATCGGTAGCTCCCGATGTCCCTCTTGCCCCCTTCCAGCAAACCTCAAAAGTAATAACCTAGCTCACCCTTCCCCATCCCATCCCTTCCTCTCCTCCTCTCACCACATGGCTAGCCCCGCAGACTCCCGATCGACTCCACGCGATATGCGCCCACCCTTACAGACACTTACACTTCACTCGATCAACATTCAAGGCCTCAATACTCCCGAGATAGGTCAAAACTTCTATACAACTTGCAACGAACAAAAAGCACATAGCCCTTATACAAGAGACACATTTCAGATCAGATTCTATCACTAAACTACAGAATAATTACTTCCCCACGGTGTACCATGCCCCCAATGCAGAGGCAAAATCCAAAGGCATTTCCATCCTGATTTCCAAACATTGCCCCCTTCAGGTCACTGAGGCTATAAAGGACCCACAGGGCAGATTCCTGTTCCTCAAGGGCAACCTTCACCAAAGACCCATCACCATTGCTAATATCTATGCCCCCAATTCTCACCAAGTTTCTTTCTTTCGATCCACCCTCCAACAACCCAATCGGGGACCATGATTGTCGGACTTCAACGTAGCATTAAATCCCTCTATGGACACCTCTAATGGTGCCTCCTCTCTCACCTATGTGGCTCTTCGAGCGATCAAATCGCAATTTACAACATTACTGCTCCACGATACCTGGCGCACACTCCATCCCACTGTGAAGGATTTTACCTTCTTCTCTGCCCCACACAGTAAATATTCCAGGTTCAATCACTTTTTCCTTTCACAAAATGATCTATCCCACCTCACAAAAGCCTCAATCGACCCCATGGTGCTTTCGGACCACAACCCCATCTCCATGACAATAACCTTACCAACGACCCAATCCAGATCCAATATTTGGAGGCTTGACGACTCCCTCTTGACTGACCCTGCTAATATACAACAGATAGCCACTAGCCTCTCACATTACTTCACGGATAATATGTCCGATGACGTTGCCACTACCACCACATGGGCCGCACACAAATGTGTCATCAGAGGAAAACTCATCTCCCTAGCCGCTAGCCGCTCTAAAGCTACACAAGCTCCTATCACGTGCATCAGTACACTAGAACGTACCCATAAAGCTTCACTAGCTGTTTCCACTTTAGCCGAACTCACACAGGCTAGGGGGGAGCTTCTCACGGAAATTAATAATAAACTGAAACGCAAATTTGCTCTATCCCAAAAAATGTTTTACAAATTTAGCAACAAAGCGGGTACATTTCTAGCAAGGGCAATACAAGCCAAGAAAGCCTCCCACGTTATTCACAAACTCAAAACACCCTCTGGTGAAACTCTAGCTACTACAGAAGACATCTCTGACCAATTCCTCCGCTACTTCTCTAATTTATACAATCTCCCTCCAACACGCCCCTCCAAAACTACCCTCCAGCGCACATAATTTCTCTCTGACTTCCTCAATAAATACGGCCCACCTCCAATCACCCCGTCTGAATCTTCGGACCTGGACCGCCCACTCTCAACCACTGAGATCCTAACAGCCCTGAAACAGATGAAACCAGGCAAAAGCCCGGGCCTGGACGGCCTGACAGTTAGTTACTACAAATCCTTCCTGGAAATCCTCCTTCCCAACCTTACCCGAGCGTTCAACGATCTCTCAGCTTCTGCCACAACAAGTAGAGACTTCCTTGAAGCCCATATTACCCTCATCCCCAAACAGGACAAAGATCCAACCATAGTCTCCAATTACCGTCTGATATCTCTCCTCAACGTAGACGTAAAGCTATATGCTAAGGCGCTGGCTAACCGTATCTTACCCCTATTGCCCAAATTAATATCTCTGGACCAGGTTGGTTTCGTCCTCGGCAGGGAGGCCAGGGATAACACGGTTAAGGCTCTAAATATTCACCACTGGCTTGCCAAAACGTCTACTCAGGGCTTTTTCCTCTCCCTGGATGCTTAGAAGGCGTTCGACAGGGTGGCTTGGGACTACATGGAAGCTACACTACGCGTAATGGGCTTTCCACCCCACATGCTTCAGATGATCATGGCCTTGTACTCCTCCCCGACGGCTAGGATCAGGGTCAATGGCCGCCTGTCGAACGCCTTCTCGATTTCTAATGGCACCCGACAGGGATGCCCCCTCTCACCCTTAGTTTTTATATTGACCCTGGAACCCATGCTCCGCAGGTTACGTGACAAACCTGATATCAAGGGCTTTCAAATCCGCAATAAACATCATACGCGCACGATATCTTACTCTTTCTCACAGAGCCTGTCACCACTATCCCTAGCCTCCTAGCAGACTTCTCACTATTCAAAAACTTATCTAACCTGCAGATCAACTTCACAAAGTCGAAGGCGCTCAATATCACACTGCCTAAACCACTCGTCATGCAATGCAAACTTAACTTCCCCTTCGGTTGGGAAACCCATGCGATAACATATCTAGGCATCAAAATACCAACCAACCTCAAAGACCTGTACGCTTGGAATTTTCAACCTGCCTTACAATATATCCAAGGGGACCTCCAGAAATGGCACCTGGGCTCCTTCTCTTGGATAGGCAGAACCGCCGTTTTGAAAATGAACGTCTTGCCTAGACTCCTCTACCTATTACAAGCGATACCAATTAGACTACCTAAGTCCTTTTTCACTGCCTACAAACGAATGTGCAGAATCTTCATTTGGGCAACAAAGACACCCAGAATAAGCTGGGATAGATTAGTCCTCCCCAAGTTGTCAGGGTTCTTAGGTATCCCTGACCTCCAAAAGTATCATTGGGCATGTCACCTAACCAGGATTGTGGATTGGCACTTACACCGCTCCGATAAGGATTGGATCACAATAGAGGACTCATTTGCAAGTACACCAGTGTCTACCCTACCCTGGATTAATCACAAATCTACCCCTAAAACTTATCTAGATCATCCACTTATTGGAGCTACCTTACAAATTTTTAGGGTGGCATGCAAGTCACTAGCACTTACACCCTTCCCGGGACCTATGACCCCTCTTGATCATAACCCTGACTTCCCTCCAGGCCTAAGGTTGACTGACCAGACCAACCATTCCCACAACTCACGCGCTCGGGCACAACTCTTCTTTCACCAAGGCAAACTGTTATCCCACATGTCCCTGACCTCCAAACTTCCAGATTATAACATTCCTCTCTACACATATCACAAATCTGGCATTTTCTCACGAAGACCAATCCAGTCTCCAGCTGGCACAGAGACTTTACGCCTTTTGAATTGCTCTGTAGCGGTGAAGAACCCCAGCGTCACCTGATTTCTATTATTTACGCTCTCTTGTTCTCGAATCACAAACTTAAAGATGATGCGATCATTCGACGCTGGGAGTATGAGCTATCTATAGATCTCTCCACGGCGGAATGGGAACGAATACTAGGCCACACTCACAAAGGCTCCATTAACGTATCTATCCAAGAGAATACATACAAAATATTTTCGAGATGGTACAGAACGCCTGATAAGGTCCATAAATTTCACCCATCTGTCCCTCCCACCTGCTGGAGATGCCACTCATCCGAAGGCACCCTCATACACATTTGGTGGGAATGCCCCCTCATCCAACCATTCTGGACAGAGATACAAAGCAAGATCTCCCAAATAACCACCTACACCCCAACTTTCACCCCTGCACAATACATGCTCCATCATACCCCCATGTCCCCCTCCGCTTACAAAAAATCCCTTACTATACACCTTATTAATGCCACCAACCTATGCGTCCTTGCACTATGGAGGAACTCAACCCCCCCGCGGTGGAAGATTGGTTCCGACGGGAGGACAGGATTGTGGAAATGGAAAAACTCATTTGCCAAGCTAAAGATACTCCACTCAAATTTACTGCTACATGGGCTTGTTGGACCCACTTTAGGGAGTCGATCGAACAGCCCAAGCCACCTGTCAGCCCACCTCCACCCCTAGACGCTTAATAAATGGAACCCAATCCTCCTATAGGCCCAGATCCTCCCCCTATACACATTCAGTGCTAGACTGCACCTCCTAGAATACCTGTTGTCTTCCCACCTTGCCCCCCCTACTCCAATCTCCCCTCTCTCTGACCCAACTAGAGGTTCATTCTGAAAAATTGATGGACACACTTCTCTACTTTCCCCCGAAATAAAAACCCTAGCCACATTGGGGCGTACTTCCAGGCTCTGATATACCAAACTTGTCTAACCCTCCTACAGTCGCCTCTGGCCCCCACCCATTCACAGCATGGTCCCTATAGGGGTGAATGGGTCCTGGGCAGACCATGTCGGTATGTACCGTTCCTTCTTTTAAGCACGCACACCCACACACACTTCTTTACCCCTACACACAGCAGACCCACTAAATCCTCATACGCTACCCTCATAACTTACTGATATCTTCACAACCCAGCTCTCAACGACTCCCTTATGTCTAGCTTCACATAGTCAATCACACCAACCCCAAACTGAAGCTTCGGGAGCATCTGGTTTCTTTGGTTGGCTTTACCTATTGTTTCTTTACTGGCTAATTTACAATATAGAAGTTGTAACATACAGTACCTGCTTCTTGTCTATTGTATTGTTATTGGTAACCTGACAAAATTCAATAAAAACTATTTGAAAAAAAACCCCAAAAAACCTGACAATAGTACTAACCCTCGTGACTCTATTCAAGATTAAAAAAATATTTTGTCTTTAACACTAGGTTCACACTTTAGCGTTTTTGTGGCCTGTGTGTGTGTATGGGAATGGCAGCCTGTTCAAATGAATGGACTGTCATGCCTGCGTTTCCCACAGAAAAAGGTGCATGCACCTTTTTCAAATTGTGACCTGCAGGGAAATTGCACAGTCATTTTGACCTTCACCCGCAAACGCGCTGCGTTTCTACATGTGTGGAGGTACCATTAAGAATGAATGTCAGCCCCGCGAGTTTTGGCAGAGCAGCACATTTTCTCTGCGGGTGGTTGCAGGATTCGTGGGAATCTCTGCGATCCCCGCACCTGTAGCCACATGCATAGGTGTGAACCTAGCGTAAGGGATGATTTCTAGTTTGTTGAAGGGGTGATCTAATTGATTTCTAACTAGTTGGCTACTGATTACTGCACTTTGGATATAATCATTGCTCTTATTAAATAAATAAATAAAAAGAAATAAATAATACATGTTACTAAATAAGCCTGCTAGAGTTCATCTCCTTTTTCAATCATTACTAAAGCTTGCACTGGCTGAAATCCTTCAATATATCTTATAAGATGTTTTCAAAAACAAATATTACTTTATCAGTTTATTATGAAAAAAAATGTATTCCAATGCCGAGAAACAAAAAAAGTTGAAAGAAAAAAAAAAATCACAGTCAGGCCAGATGCCTGGAATCAGCTTAAACAAACAAAAAAGAAGAGAATGCAAACATATTTGTATCTGAGAACAGAAGGGTTACATCTGGCGGGTCATTGTGAGTGCATAACTGGAATGGAAAAGAAACCTAACCCAGTGATCTGCTCATGAGAAATTGCAACTGCCCTTATGTAGGTTCTCTCCGGGGATTGCAAATAGTTCAGTATTCCCACATAGCATTTGTTTTATAAGGGACAGAAAAAAAAACTACAGTAAGAAGGCCTACAGATTGCTAGCTATAAAGAATATCTCTTCCCATATCTGCTTGCTACTTATTAGGAAAATAAATACTGAAGGCATAAAAAGTAATATTAAAAGAACACACAACTATTTATTGAACGCATTTTGCTATTATTTTTATATATTAATTTTACTAGCAGAAGTATATTTATTTATTTATTAAAGTGTATTGTAGTTGTACTGTCTACCCTCATGTTGTAAAGCGCTGCGTAAACTGTCGGCACTATATAAATCCTGTATAATAATAATAATAATAATAATAATAATAATAATTGGTCTTACATTGTTTAGTACAATATTTCCAGAGGCACTGAGGATCTACTGTATATACAATTGTAGAAAATCGAAAACCATACGATTGTAGAAAATCAAACTTGCACTCACATCAAGACTGAACTAGCTGAGGAATTTTTCTATTAATTGGTGTAATACCAACCACCTATACCTTTCCTATGCTGGTTATAAACTATTATTTATTTTGCTTTGTTACATTTGGTGCAAAAACACACTGGGGAGGCTTTAGCTGCCTTTAGCCAGCTTAGGATTCTTGTGTGTTGCTGTACCTTTAAAGAGGAACATATCTGAGCACCACAAATCAAAATCACCTTTTAATTCATTTTTAATATTCAATGCAAACTCACCCATCCATCCATGTCTCCATGCTTTATTTTGTTGAGAAATCACATTGAAAAACACCCCCTAGCATTTTGAGTAAGGGCAGAAGATTCATGTAGCATTTACTTCCTGGAATTCATCTGCCCTTAGCTCAGACATGCAGACAGAAGGGTGCTTAGCTAAGAAAACCCCTCCTCCTCTCCTGAAGACTTTTGGGATGTATGACATAATTTGCCTAGGCATGAAAACAAGGATGTAACTGAAGAAATGTAAAAAAAAAGTTTAAAACAAGGAGATATGATATACTTTTGATAAGAAATATGCAAAGATTTACAGGTGATATCGACATTTGCCTTGTTCCTTATATGCTCTTTTTCTAGCTAAAATGGCGCTGGCTTATTGTTTATGCAATCTGCTTAGTTCCGACCAACACCTACAACAATATTTAAAGAACTAGCAAAAGTTTACCATAATAGGAAATATTGTGAAAGACACGCTGGATTTGACAATAAAGCTGACAATGCACCATTAGTCACCAGTGTGCCTTAGCCAATGGCAGCTTGCCAAATACTGCTATAAAATGACATGTGTAAAGGGTTCCTGTATGACTCTGCACGGAACTCCTTGCTGTGAGAGTTCATCCCTATGTATCGATACATTTGTAATAAATCTGTCTTCTAATCAACATGACCGGAGTTGACTGATCAGTGAGAGAATGGAATTTTACAGACATTATGGTCTTTCGAGCCGGAAGTAAGGATTAGGTGGTGGATCGATCGGTTCCGTCCAAAATATCGGTGAGTATCGGACTCCCTCTCCCCGAGACCTAGGTCTTCCCACTTAAGTTAAGTGGTAAAAAGAGGCTGGTCGGCTCCGGGATCCACACCTGACTTCTACTCCTGGACTTCTGATCCAGTCCTCCGGGTCTGTAAAAGGTAAGACAGATCTTTTCTTTTCTCTTCTTTTCTCTTCTACTCGAGGTGATTTGGGTTTTCATTGAGTATTCCGGCACTGTAGTTGATCGAATAAGATCTAGGTGACACAGGGGCCGAAGACAGAGGCATTTGGGGACGTTGCCTATGGTAAATAGACGTAGCCCGCTGTCCGAGACAGAGTACAAAAAATTTAAGGTACTGAAAGATGATAGATGATTGATAATTGTTGTGAATAGTGACTACAAGTAATCTGGATAGATTACAGAGAGTCACAATGCCCATTTCAGGTTTTCTTTCTAACTGAGTGGTGGTTGGGACAAAAGAGGAAGTGAATGTACGAGCAGGAATCAATCTAACTTGATCAGAAACACTTTCCCCATAGATCGATTGTTTTTCTCTTTTTCTCTCGAGAGCAATATTTCCTGCACTGTTCCTTTTGCTGCATTTGTTAAATCATGAGACTAACTCTCGCTCTTTCCTCCTCATGTTTAACCTTACTGCTAACTGTATGTGTGGGGAGCCTTGATATTTTTGCTTTTCTTATATTCTCATTGTTACCGAGATCCAAGGGTTGCTAGTCTGGTGGTTTACAGGTTGATAAAAGGCCCGCTTTATGATCTGTCTGGCTGAAAACTACCCCCCATGGACACCTAAGTGCACTTCCTCTTTTGTGTGCGTTAAAAAAAAAAAATTCTGATCAGAAGGCTAATAATACTGTTGGTTTTGACCAACTGTACTTTGTAGTATATAAGGTAAAGGTATAAGTTGTTCTTGTTCTTATATGCATATATATATATATATATATATATATATATATATATATATATATATATATATATATATATATATATATATATATATTTATTTATATGTTTATTTCCTGTTTGGAGAGTTTGGACTTTGTTTGCTGTTTTATATAGATTTTGGCAAAGTTCGAGAGTAGAATTACAGTCTTGTATTCTAAACTCAAGGGAAAAAAAACAGAGACATGGGGAATAGTTTCTGTAAAAGAATGTCTTGTGCCTTATGCTGCTGTTGTGTTCCTAATGCGCCAGTAGAAGGAGATAAGAAATGTATGCATAGCAAATAACCAAAGTCTGTTAAATATTGTGCTAAGTGGGAAAGGAAATTGGGATTCAATGGTAAACTAACTGTGAAAGGGTGTCAGGAGTTGGTGGAGTTGGTGGAAAAAAAAAATGTGAAAGTAAAGTTTTTTGTGCAAGGTGATGAAGGAGATACCCCCTTAACAAGGAAGCAGAGGAGGGTATAGCCCCTGCAATACCCCTCTTTTCCTGTTAAGAAGGCTCCGCCTTCCACAGGCTGGAGAATGGTACAGGATTTACAAGCTGTTAACCAGGCAGTTATACCAAGGGCATAAGGTAAATAAAACTAAACTCCAGTTGTGGCAACAGCAGGTCAAATACTTAGGGTATAATATCTCAAAAGAAGGTTGATACCTGGATGAGGAGAGAATTTGAGCCCTCCTCCAGGTGCTGTAGCCAGAAACAAAGAAACAAATGATGGTTTTTTTGGGCATGACAAATTTTTGTAGAGCTTGGATTTCCGGGTATTCAATACTGACCGCGCACCATTGGTCCATGCCATACATGGGAACCCTATGGCCCCAAAGGACGCTATAAAATGGAGTGAGGAAACAGAGACAGCCTTTACTGACCTAAAATAAGTCCTTTCTAGCTCATCAGTCTAGAACTCCTAGATGCAATACAGTTACAAAAAGAGCTTGCAATTTGCAAATGTCAAGCACACACAAAACATACAGAGCTCATCTCGGAAGAAAATAAAAGGGCAGATGAAGAGGCTAAAATAGCGGCACAAGAAATACATCAAATAATGACAGAACAGGAAATCATAGAGATAGATCATACAGTCCTTACTGATATGCAGCAGAATGTATCCCCTGGGGAGAAGCAATATTGGAAAACAAAAGGTTGCACAATAATAGATAACATCTACACATCACCTGAAGAAAAGCTGGTATTGCCAAAATCCTTATTTAGGTATGCAGCAGTATTGACACATGGAGTAACTCATGTGTCAAACAGGGGGATGACTGAGATGTTAAATAAGGTATGTATAGCCTATGGCTTCACAAACTACTAAAAAACTTTTTTGTTCTCAATGCATTATATGTGCAAGACACAATGCTCAGGGAGGCATAAGACCACGGAAAGGGAAGTTCCCCACACCGCAATATCAATTCCAACACATTTGCATGGATTTTATTGAATTAGACAAATGTGAAAAGGAAGAAATATTGTTTGGTAATCATTGATGCATTGACCAAATGAGTAGAGATATTCCCCACAGGAAGTGCTGACGCCTTAACAGTATCCAAAGCCTTACTAAAAGATATCATTCCACGATTTGAGATACCAGAGAAGATTTATAGTGATAATGGTCCACATTTTGTAAATCAGACCATAAAACACCTAACAGAAGGGATGGGTATAGAAGTAAAGAATCACTGTGCATATCACCCTCGGTCAGCAGGGCTCATAGAAAGACATAATGGGATATTAAAGAGCAAGCTAAAAAAGGCTATGCAGGAGACAGGGTAAAATTGGATGTACTGTCTCCCACTAGCTATTTTAAGTATGCACATCACCCCCACTAAAGAGGGGCTGAGTCCATTTGAAATGATGTATGGTAGACCTTATAAAATACCTTTATTACCAAATGAAACCCACACAGAGGAAGGGGAGAGAACCTTAGCAGAATACATGTCAAGGTTATTAAAACAGAAACAAATTAATCAAGAGTGTTCCATTCCAGAAGGAGAGCCCATAGGAGAAGACAAAGTACAAATCGAAGACTGAGTCCTTATCAAGGTGATCAGAAAGAAGCATTGGCACTCCCCTAAGTGGGACGGGCCATATCAAGTACTCCTTACTACTCCCACTGCAGTAAGAATTGCTGAAAGGACTATCTGGATTCACCAATCCCACTGTAAAAAGGTAAACATAGGCAGAGTAGGGACAGAAAGACTGAAGGAGGAGGAAAGTCCAACTACAAAGGGAAGCAGATAAAAGGTCTGCTTGTCTCAACCTTAGTGAAGAAAAGGCCCTATTTAGGCCCCCCTCACTTCAGATAGGATGGTAGGGATTTTGTTCCTCGTGGGAGCATTGGTGACTCTAGGAGAGGCCTCTATACGGGGAGGTAGGAGACACGGGAGGATAGTGGAACCAATCAATTGGGAAGAGACAGGAAGAGCATTGAACCTCACCTTTGTTGAAGAAACCACTGGTACTATACAGGTGGATTTCTGCCAGATGACAGATTGTGGAGATAAGGTAGAAGCAAGCAAGTTGACCTGGGCAGACAAATACGTGTGCTACCTGGCTGGAACTACTGGGTGTACTACTTGGCATTCACTCATGTGGACAACTGCAGCCCAGGATTGGGGATCCCAGCAGCAGGAGATTTAAAAAATAGATTAACCATAACTAAAAGCAGCCCACTCTCCCTGTATAGAACCTAAGAATTGCAATATATTATTGATTTCCCTGAAGGACCCCAAACTAGAAGATCAGAGGTTATACCGTGTAGGAGCTTGGATATCAGGAACTGACCCTTTGGGAAAATTCTTCCTTGAAGTCAAACCAAAGAATGAGACAAACAAGAAGAAAGAATTAGATAATGAGGACCGACTTACAGTAGAGGTATTAGGACCCACAGTGAGATTTACCAATCTCACAGTGGAAGAAGCTATAACATTAGAAACAGGATACCAGGATAAGAATGAATGGCTTGAATGGTTAATCTATACTGCTAACATCCTTAAAAAAAGAGAACTGCATGGTCTGTGCAGGGGCCAGACCCCAGCTGGCTACAGTGCATTTTCCCTTAAATAACAATACAGATCCAGATGGTTTAGGGTGTATGCTAAAGCTATATCAAAAAACATACAAACTTGACACCAACACTCCCTGTCATACATTAGGTTTGTTGTTTCCCCAGGTTCAGAGACCTCAGATACCCCCTGCTGTCACAGCATACCCTGACAACTTTACTTGTTTTGCACTTCCGGGGAATGAGAGTGGCACAGATTTGGGGTCTTTACCGGATGACTACTGCATGGAGAGGATTCACAAAATTGTAAAGGGAGAGGGTGACGACTGGGTTGAGCACGACACCCAGAGGGAGGACGTCTGGTGGTTATGCGGAGATAAGAGGCTCAGAGCGAGAATCCCAGCCAATTCCCGAGGGGATTGTGCCTAGGTACAGCTGGCAATGCCTCTGCACTTACTGTCAGAGTCCCCTTGGAAGAAGGGTCACCGGAGCAGCAGAAGGGACACCTCTCCTGCAGGGTCTTTTGACCCCCAGATCTACATAGATGAGACTGGGGTTCCACGTGGAGTGCCGAGTGAGTTTAAGGCTAGGAACCAAGTGGCAGCTGGATTTGAGTCTCTTCTCTGGTGGGTGACAGTAAACAAAAATGTTGACTGGATTAACTATATATACTATAACCAACAAAGGTTTGTAAACTACACCAGGGATGCAGTTAAGGGATTGGCAGAGCAATTAGCCCCTACCTCTCTGACGGCATGGCAGAATAGGATGGCATTAGATATGGTCCTAGCAGAAAGAATAGGGGTCTGTAAAATGTTTGGCGGTATGTGTTGCACCTTTATTTCTAACATTACAGCTCCTGAAGGAACTGTGACTAGAGCCCTCAAAGGACTGACAGCTTTATAGAATGAATCAGCGGAAAACTCGGGTATTAATGATCCATTCACAAATTGGCTTGGAGGTTGGTTTGGGAAATGGACTGGACTTGCCACCTCATGTTTGATCTCTATTGCCGTGGTTTTAGCCATCTTAGTTATTTGTGGATGTTGTTGTATTCCCTGTATCTGAGGACTCCTTCAAAGATTAATTGAGACAATTATGACCAGGATAATGTACCACACAGTTCCCCAAGGAGAAGATATCTATGATGATGCGAGTACTCCTCTCAATGAAGTAAGGACTGAAAACCCAGTTGTGGAACGGACCTGCACTGAAGTAATAAATTGAGAAAGCACAAATAGATATCAGAGGAGGGAATGATAAGAAATATGCAAAGAATTACAGGTGATGTCAACATTTGCCTTGTTCCTTATATGCTCTTTCTCTAGCTAAAATGGCGCTGACTTATTGTTTATGCAATCTGCTTAGTTCCGACCAACACCTACAACAATATTTAAAGAACTAGCAAAAGTTTACAATAATAGGAAATATTGTGAAAAACACGCTGGATTTGACAATAAAGCTGACAATGCACCATGAGTCACCAGTGTGCCTTGGCCAATGGCAGCTTGCCAAATACTGCTATAAAATGACATGTGTAAAGGGTTCCTGTATGACTCTGCATGGAACTCCATGCTGTGAGAGTTCATCCCTATGTATTGATACATTTGTAATAAATCTGTCTTCTAATCAACATGACTGGAGTTGACTGATCAGTGAGAGAATGGAATTTTACAGACAACTTTCTATTTACTAATGCTAGCAGGACTAAATAGCTAATGTTGACTGTGAGGGTGAAGTTCCGCTTTAAGGAGGAAGAGGCTATCGCAGAGATAAGCCTGCTCACAATTTATTGATTGCTTTATAAGTGACACTAATTAAAAGTTTTATTATTATTATACAGGATTTATATAGCATCGACAGTTTGCACAGCGCTTTACAACATGGGGGCAGACAGTACAGTTACAATACAATTCAATACAGGAGGAATCAGAAGGCCCTGCTCGTTAGAGCTTACAGTCTAGAAGGGAGGGTCAAGTGATACAAAAGGTAATAACTATACTCACGGGCTCACCCTGCACAGAGATTTTCCAGCTCACGGGTCAACAAGCGCCAATAAAGTGCCAACAGACTTTTTCTTAAAGCCTGTCCTTTTGCCGCAATACATACTGTGAGGGAAAAAAGTATTTGTTCCCCTGCTGTTTTTGTACATTTGCTCACTGACAAAGAAATGATCAGTCTATATTTTTAAAAGTAGGTTTGTTTTAACAGTGAGAGACAGAATAACAACAACAAAAAAACTGAAAAACGCTTTTCAAAAAAGTTATACATTGTTTTGCATTTTAATGAGTGAAAAAATTATTTGACCCCTTTGCAAAACATGACTTAGTACTTGGTGGCAAAACCCTTGTTGGCAATCACAGAGATCAGATGTTTCTTGTAGTTGGCCACCAGGTTTGCATACGTCTCAGTAGGGATTTTATCCTACTACTCTTTGCAGATCCTCTCCAAGTCATTAAGGTTTCGAGGCTGACATTTGGTAACTCGAACCTTCAGCTGCCTCCACATATTTTTAATGGGATTAAGGTCTGAAGACTGGCTAGGTCACTCCAGGACATTAATGTGCTTCTTCTTGAGCCACTCCTTTGTTGCCTTGGACATGCGTTTTGTGTCTTTGTCATGCTGGAATACCCATCCACGACCCATTTTCAATGCCCTGACTGAGGAAAGGAGGTTCTCACCCAAGATTTGACGGTACATGGCCCCGTCAATTGTTCTTTTAATGGGGTGAAGTTGTCCTGTTCCCTTAGCAGAAATACACCCCCAAAGTATAATGTTTCCACCTCCATGTTTGACGGTTGGGATGGTGTTCTTGGGGTCATAGGCAGCATTCCTCCTCCTCCAAATACAGTGAGTTGAGTTGATGCCAAAGAGCTCAATTTTGGTCTCATCTGACCACAACACTTTCACCCAATTCTCCTCTGAATCGTTCAGATGTTCATTAGCAAACTTCAGACGGGCCTGTACATGTGCTTTCTTGAGCAGGTGGACCTTGCGGGCGCTGCAGGTTTTCAGTCCTTCACGGCGTAGTATGTTACCAATTGTTTTCTTGGTGACTGTGGTCCCAGCTGCCTTGAGATCATTGACAAGATTCTCCCTTATGGTTCTGGGCTGATTCCTCACCGTTCTCATGATCACTGAAACTCCACAAGGTGAGATCTTGCATGGAGCCCCAGACCGAGGGAGATTGACAATTATTTTGTGTTTCTTCCATATGCGAATAATCGCATCAACTGTTGATACTCGATCACCAAGCTGCTTGGCAATGGTCTTGTAGCCCATTGCAGCCTTGTGTAGGTCTACAATCTCGTCCCTGACATCCTTGGACAGCGCTTTGCTCTTGGCCATGGTGGAGAGATTGGAATCTGATTGATTGATTGCTTCAGTGGACAGGTGTCTTTTATACAGGTAGCAAACTGAGATTAGGAGCACTCCTTTTAGGAGAGTGCTCCTAATCTTAGCTCGTTACTTGCATAGAAGACACCTGGGAGCCAGGAATCTTGCTGATTTATAGGGGATCAAATACTTATGTCACTGATTAAAATCAATTTAAAACTTTTTTGAAATGCGTTTTTTCTGGATATTTTTGTTGTTATTCTGTCTCTCACTGTTAAAATAAACCTACCTTTAAAATTAAGGCCGGCCATACTTTGCCCGATTCCCCCATCAACCACCCACCAAGAGAAGACAGTGCCTATTGCTAGCGATAATCGCAGATGAAACCTGGAATGCTGGTTACTTGATTGATCAACCTGGTACATTCAGCCTGCCCATGGACAATCGAATCTCGTCTATTTCGAACCGTGTATGGCCTGCCTAAGAAATAAATGAGCAATGGCAGTTCTTATACATTATATATTTTTATGAATCATTTTTGATTGACTACTGACTACTACTTCTTTTTTCTTTGAGATGCATGGTGACTGCATGGTAACAATTTAAAGTAGATAGTCACATGCTTACGTTCATATAATATAAATATAAAACTCTCATGCCAGTCACACAGTTTAAATCTAAATACAAAAACAAAATATAATATATTGCAGCTTTCCAATCCTTAGATGTGGCGGCTGCATTAGTTTTCTTTTTTAAGGCTTTTTTCCTATATTGGTAATTTCACTAGCCTGCATGGTATAATGAACATGAAATTTCATTCATGTCACTGCACAGCTCTGCCGTACATTGACATGCTTTGGCACCAAATGTGAGCATGCTGCATTTTACTGCCTTTGCACCACATGTAAAGCCAGTGTTACGGTGTGATAGGAGCACATGGAAATCAATCCGGTCACCACTGATAGTGTGAATGAGCCCACTCCAACTGAGGCTTTTTATATCTTAAGAGAGGGATTTTTTTCCCTTTTGGGGATAAAGGTTTTAACTTTATGAAAGATTATCATTGTAAGCACCCTGGTGTAAAAAGGTTTATCTCCAGCCTGCAGGGGTTGGGGGATAGTAAAAACATGTGGTTGAGCCACATTTTTTACCTCTTTCTCAATGCTCCCATTTAAGCTTAAAAGGCTGGCACTTTCAGTGTGAAAGCAGTCTAACAGCAGCTCAACTGCATGGTTTTACCTCTCTTAACAGCTAGTGTAAGAGAAAGCTTAGGGGTAGGATCAACAGGTAATACAACCATATTACAGGGGGACTCTGGGACTGCTGTGTTGATGCTATTGACAGACTGTAAATTTATGTAATTTTTTTTTTCAATAGTCCCACTTTAATTATAAAAGTAAGAAGGGAGGTAGTAGACATCAGATCCCTTCAAATCTCATAGAAGGGGAAATCTCGGACAAGCAGCAAGAAACGATGAGAGGAGTCTAGGAGCTCAGTATGCAGGATTATGGGGCCATTGACCGTAGGGTGTGTGAATTCCTGTTTGGGTCAGAGCGTGGGAATGAACCAAATTCACACAGGGAAACTTAACTACAAACTCCAGATGCATAGAAATACTTTGATCATAGGCCTCTATAACATTGTAGATCTCTTTTAAGGGTAAATTCAAGCTACATAAGTAAACATAATTATTGGAAATGTATAGTAGATCAATGACAGGAAGGCAAGAAATTCAGTGCTGTAGTCTGTTTTTTTAAAGCATGTAATATAGCAACAAATTTTACATTTAGATCTGAACTCTAGGAAAATATGAAGAACATTGTACATGTATTATTTTTTTTTACTTAGAGCCTGCAAAGCGTTGCACCAGTGATCAGCAGATCGCTGGTGCATTGCAGGGCTCCTGCACACTGTCAGTGTAAGCTGCCTGCTCATACCTCATACAAGCAGGCAGTTACACAACGACAGGAAGCATCAATGAACTGCCACAGCACTCAACAGCGCCCTGGTAGCTCATTGAGAACCACATAGTTGACAGCCTCAAAGGCTATCAGTAATTGTAGTTCTCCCATTCATAGAACTCTGTGAATGAATGACGCAGCCAGGTAGGCGGAGTCCCGCATGGTTATGTTTTTTTTTTTAAATTGTGACAGCTGGTGCGGGGAGAAGATCTCCCACTCGCTGTCACAACAGGGGATCGGGGGTGCAGGGGCTGCTGCAATAGAAACATGTTGCATATTACACCCTGAATATGGGTGTAATATGTAACATATTACAAAAGGAGAACTTATCCTTTAATATATTTTTAAATGCAAGCAGTGTATTTTATATATTTTTAAATGCAAGCAATGTATTTAACATTTTACCTGGTATCAACCGCTGGAATGTGAGAGGAAGAAACAATACATGGATCCAGTCAGTTCATGTGTGACAGAGAGATGAGTTCATCACTTTCCCGCTTCTCTTATTACTGTCCAATTACAGGCTGGACAGGTCCAGGACCAGTGGCGGCTGATGCTAAACTTCTTGAGGGGGGTGGCAAACAAACCTCCACCCCCAGGTCCGCACTCACCCCTCCAGGGTCACGGCGCCACGGCTTCCCCAGCTTCTCCTCCTGATTAACTCGGTCTTCTTTAGACCCGCCTCCTGTCATGCTTGGGCAGGAGTAGAAGCCGGAAACCGATAGTGAATACTGCTAGTGACACAAGTTGGTGGGTTCAGGGCACAGTGCCCTGCGCCCCGAGCCCACTCTTTTTCAAGCCAATTAGAGCTTCAAGCTTTAATCATGTGTTTGAAAAAAAAAAAACCTCATTGAAAGCTATGAGTCCGGCACCGTACATGCCAACTAGGGGGGCTGCACCACTTATGGACCAGCCGCTCCTGTCCAGGACAACCTCAGAGGAAGTAGGTTGTATGATGCCGACCATCAGACTGAGGACATCTAGCAGCAAAACTCAAGAGCTACAGGATAAATCTCCAGATTGAAGGTGAGTATTGCAGCAAAAGGTGGTTTTGTTATTTTATCTAAAAGGCTACGCATCTTGATACTTTTTGGCTGGAGTTTTGCTTGTTTCTTAACAGATGCAACTTTACTGTATAAACCGTCCAACTGTCATTTTAAATTCATCAGTGTTTGATGAAGTATACGTTAGCAGGGTGAAAAGTCATGCAAATAGCATAAGTTAAATGAAATCACTTTATTTAAACATGACCCATAGAAGAGTTAGTAATGTAACACTACATCTTTATCCAGTGAAAGTACATCAAGGTATAAATGTTTTACTTGGACAATAGTTTTTTTTCCTTTTTTATTGAATATTACAGTTTTGACTGTTAACTTTTTATCTGCGAAACCAAGTCACGTTTAAGGTAATTGAAAATGGTAAGTCAGGAAGCCAAGTGAGATCACATTTATGTTATTTTGCTTCCCTGACATGCAGTGCATTTCAATGATTTCTAATTCAGCTTCCTTGGCACAATGTGCTCAGAGACACATTTATTCACTTGGCATAGAAAATGTTATGGAGATTTTAAAGCCACTATTAATATATATTTAGAAACTGAGAGCACCTTAGCCAGTCTTTGTAAAATCTGCCCTCTTCTCTTTTATCATAGCAACAAATTTTGCACCTAAAAATGTAGAGCACAGCTAAGAGCTGAAAACTTTTATGAGAGGCTCTAAAATGGCAACAAAAAATGCATGTTTCATGTATCCTGAGTGAGGAAAGGGCTCATACAGACGTGGATCATCAGAGCTGAACAGGAAAATGTAGTTCTAATTTCAGAAATAATGCATACTTATGTGCACTTTAATATTTCCAGAAACTCAACGCAAAAACGTTCTAGTATTTATTCCAGCAGCTTTCTCAGGGAACCGTCTATAACATTTTTCTAACATTAAGCCCTGGTTCACACTAATGCCCCATACACACGGCCGGATTTTCCGACGGAAAATGTTCGATGGGAGCTTGATGTCGGAAATTCCGACCATGTGTAGGCTTCATCGGACATTTTCCATCGGAATTACCGTCACACAAAATTTTGTTAAAATGAAAAATGTCTGTAAACGAAACGCTGCCAACCATGAGTTAGCAAGTTTAGCAGCGTTTACAAGCTGTTACAGGCATTTGGCGTTTCAAATGCCTCTGAACATCGGTCCTGAAAGCATTTTTTTGCATTCCAAAAAATGCTTCTAAACTCAACTGCCTAGAAATGACTATAAACGACTCTGCATACATGTACTGATAAGATAACATAGAGGAGAGTTCAGGGCAGCTGAAAAAGATGCCCAACTGCGTCCGTTTACCAGAAGCAGTGTTCATCAGGCCTAAGAAGGCTATAGCTTACCCAGGGTAGGCTGCTCTCAATTTATTCATGTCTATATATGTGCCATTATGGGTGATCACATAGATTTGAATTAGGGACTATATTTTATAAGGGTGCCTTGATGCAGCAGTGTGACTTTGTATATATTTGCTTATGTATGTTGTTTTTCACCAGAATGCTAGTTTGGTTCTCTGTGCAGACTAATTAAATTGGGAGGTGGGAATTTTTTGTATTGTTTACTTGCTGGGAATCACTCCATCCATTACAAATTAGTTTTGTTTAGCTACCATTTTCAATTTTGTTTTCATCTTTAAGAATCCCTGGTGCAACTAAATAACAGGTTCTGTTTCAACTCTTTTATCGCCTGAGCCACCTGACAGCCAGCCTGAACACTAACATCCAGATGCTCATGGTGTGCACACCCCACAGCCATGATGCTGTGCTTCGCGGTTACGGCAAAAACTAAACAGCATGTCACATTCCAAGGTCATTACCGCCATCAAACAAAACCAATGCAAGTCTATAGGGCCATACGACAACTACCCTGCAACCGCATGTGACTGTGACACAGTAGCATACTTGCCAACTGTCCCGGATTTCCCGGGACATTCCCGGGACTTAGACGCCATTCCTGAATTTGTGGCGTCCCGTTAAATGTCCAGAGAAATCCGGTTCTTCACGAATTCGCATCCGCCACCGCCGCTGCCGCCGCTAGAGGTCCGCGGCCGGCGGAGACATTGTCTCCGTCGGCCGCCATTTTTCTGTAGTTTAGGAAGACGGCTGGGGGGCTAGATGGAGCTCCTGTGTCGCCGACCACCCTCCGCCCCGCTCCGCCTCGCCCCGCTCCGCCTCGCCCCGCTCCGCCTCGCCCCGCTCCGCCTCGCCTCGCCCCGCCTACCCCCCACCCCGCTCTGCCTCGCCCCGCCTACCCCCTGCCCCGCTGCCAGTCTAAAATGGCCATGCGGAGGACACCTCTGAGGTGGGGGGGGCGCACCACAGGGGACACCTAATGTGAGGGAGGGCTCCACCGGGGACACCTGATGTGAGGGGGGGCTCCACCAGGGACACCTGATGTGAGGGGGGGCTCCGCCGGGGACACCTGATGTGAGAGGGGGCTCCGCCAGGGACTCCTGGTGTGAGGGGGGGCTCCACTGGGGACACCTGATGTGAGGGGGGCTCCACTGGGGACACCTGATGTGAGGGGGGGCTCCGCCGGGGACACCTGATGTGAGGGGGGGCTCCGCTAGGGACTCCTGGTGTGAGGGGGGCTCTGCCAGGGACTCCTGATGTGAGGGGGGGCTCCGCCGGGAACACCTGATGTAAGGGGGAGCTCCACTGGGGACACCTGATGTGAGGGGGGCTCCACTGGGGACACCTCATGTGAGGGGGGCTCCACCGGGGACTCCTGATGTGAGGGGGGGCTCCGCCGGGAACACCTGATGTAAGGGGGAGCTCCACTGGGGACACCTGATGTGAGGGGGGGCTCCACTGGGGACACCTGATGTGAGGGGGGCTCCACTGGGGACACCTGATGTGAGGGGGGGCTCCGCTGGGGACACCTGATGTGAGGGGGGGCTCCGCCGGGGACTCCTGGTGTGAGGGGGAGCTCCGCTGGGGACTCCTGGTGTAAGGGGGGCTCCGCTGGGGACATCTGATGTGAGGGGGGGCTCCGCCGGGGACACCTGATGTGAGGGGGGGCTCCGCCGGGGACACCTGATGTGAGGGGGGGCTCCGCTGGGGACACGATGTGAGGGGGAGCTCCGCCGGGGACTCCTGGTGTGAGGGTGGGCTCCGCCGGGGACTCCTGGTGTGAGGGGGGCTCCGCTGGGGACTCCTGGTGTGAGGGGGGCTCCGCTGGGGACATCTGATGTGAGGGGGGGCTCTGCTGGGGACATCCGATGTAAGGGGGGTTCCGCTGGGGGCACCTGATGCAAGGACGAACTCTGCTGGGACATCTGACGCAAGGACGGACGGCTGGTGGCAGGCGACGTGGCAGGTGACACGCTCAGGGATCCCACTGATTCTGCATTATGGTGAGTTGAATGATTTCATTTTATATTAATAATAGAAATAATGCACTTCAATCATCCTGACACCATAACAACCATGGTGCTGGGATGATTGAAGTGCTAACACCAGGTGTTTGGAGTATCTTTATCTGCTGATTGTTAAACTTTCTAGAATACACACATTTTTATTGTTTCGGATCTGGGGCTGCTGTCCCGTCATTTCCCTTCCCGCCTTTCCCCCTTTCCCCCTTTCCCCCTTTCCCCCTCTCCCCCTCTCCATCCCTCTCCATCCCTCATTCATCTCAGACTTTAACCACACCCTCTTGAGCCACGCCCATTTAAGCCACACCCACTATGTCGCGTAAACCACGCCCATTTTTCGCCTTCGCAAAATGTAGACATCCCTTGTAATAGAAAAAAGTATGACAAGACCTCTTAAATATGAGATCTGGGGTCAAAAAGACCTCAGATCTCATATTTACACTAAAATGCAATAAAAAAAAAGTCATTTAAAAAAATGACATTGAAAAAAATGTGCCTTTAAGATGTATGGGCAGAAGTAACGTTTTGACATCGCTTCCGCCCAGCAGTGTCAGGGAGACGAGTGGGCGCCATCTTAGCCTCACTCGTCTCCAGGCACAGCAGGGAGACAGACACGATCACCTCCGCCTCTACCGATGGCTCCGGTAAGTGGCGGAGGGCACCGGATCGCGGCGGGAGGGGGGGCCCTCTCCCGCCACCGATAAAAGTGATGTCGCGGCGAATCCGCCACAGAGACCACTTTTATCTGAAAGCCGACCGCCGCACAAAAACGGGGATACCGGGATTATGGCAGCTAGCTCCTGCCATAACAACGATATCCGCCGCCAAACTTTGGACGTACATCGGCGTGCGGCGGTCGGCAAGTGGTTAACACCATATAGTTCTGTGTGTGTTACTGCCAGTTTAACGCCATATAGTTTTGTGCGTTACTGCAAGTTTAACGCCATTTACTTGTGTGTGCATTACTGCAAGTTTAACGCCATTTACTTCTGTGTGCGTTACTGCCAGTTTAACGCCATATAGTTTTGTGCATTACTGCAAGTTTAACGCCATTTACTTCTGTGTGCGTTACTGCAAGTTTAATGCCATATAGTTCTGTGTGTCACTGTACGTTTGGTGCATTTCACTGCAGTATATTATAGTGTATCCGTGGAGTGCGTCTGTGTAGTACTTAAATTAAAGTGCACCAAACCACTTTACATTGATTAAAGTGCATCTACATACAGATTTCCGCTTCTTCTTTACATTTGCTTATAAGCACCACCCCCTCCCTCCCAATAATGTCTGGGAGGACAACAAGGAGAGACAGATGTTCCCTTGGCACTGTAAGGGGGCCAGCAACAAATGTGTCCACAGCCAAAGGTGTATGTGGTGATCAGTCCTCAGGCAGGGCATCATTTCCCCTGTTTAGTGAGTTTGCGCATGCTAAACAGCCACAGCTTGCAGAGGAGGTGGTGGACTGGCTTACTAAACCTTCCTCATCCTCCTCATCCTCTGTCACACAAGGAGAGACAAGTGTGCAGTCCCCTGCAGTTGCCAGAGTGGATAAACCTGCCTCCTTGTCCTTGTATAGCACAGGGTGTCCCAGGTCCTAGCAGCACATCTGCCAGCAGCACACCACCAGCTGTAGACTGTAGATGACAAATTTCTCTGCCCCATCTGCTGCAGGAGAAAAAAAAATACAGTCCCTGCCACCTACATGCCCAGCATCTAAATGCAAGCTTGTCAAAGCTGTTGGCTCTCCAACTTCTGCCTTTCAGCCTGGTGGATTTCGCCCCTTCTGTGAATTCACACAATGTGCTGTACCACAATGGCAGGTTCCCAGTCGCTACTACTTTTCACGTAAGGCCATTCCATCTCTCTACCATCACGTGGAAGGGAATGTTCTGGCATCATTGGACAAAGCAGTCAGCCTTTAAATCCACCTTACTGCTGACACGTGGTCCAGCAAGCATGGGCAGGGAGATATATTTCATTCACAGCACACTGGGTAACGCTGCTTGCAACTCGAAAGAATGCAGGACAGGGCTTGGTGCTGCAGCTTGTTGTGCCCCCACATCTCCATACAGCTGGTGGTGATGATGCCAGACCTGTGAGCTCTACCCCCTCCTCCTCTGCCACCTCTATGCCCTCCTCTGCAGAATTGTCCTATGAACATCAGGTACCCCCTAAGCGTTCAAAGGGCTATTCCCAGAGGAGGGCTAAAAGGTGCCATGCAGTGCTTCAGCTGGTGTGTTTATGGGTCAGCAACCACACCGGAGCAGAGATTCTTGCAGCTCTACCGAGACAGGCCCCGAGGTGGTTCACTCCACGCCAGCTGGAGCCAGGAATGGTGGTGTGTGATAATGGCTCAAACCTCCTGTCCGCCCTTAGACAGGGAAAGTTGACACATGTACCATGCCTGGCACATGTCCTCAATTTGATGGTGCAGCATTTCCTAAATATGTACCCAGGGTTGCAAGATGTGCTAAAGCTGGCCAAAAGATTCTGTAGCCATTCCAGGTGGTCATACACAGCCAGTGCTCGGTTGGTTGAAATTCAGCGGGAAATCCACCTGCCCGTAAACCGCCTGATTTGTGACATGCACACCAGATGGAACGCGACTTTGTCAATGCTGCAGCAGCTGTACATGCAGCAGAGGGCCATCAATGAGTACCTGTGCGAATACAGCACAATGACAGGTTCAGGCCACCTCTGCTTTTTTTCCCCACACCAATGGCTGATCACTAGGGATGCATGCACTGTATTGTCACCATTTGAAGAGCAGGAGGAAGAGGAGGACTTCCTTTCCTTTCAAGGCCCACTTTATCCAGACACCATCATTTCTATGTTACAGAACACACAGGAGGAGAAAGGGGAGGAGGATGAGGAGGAGGATTCTAGCACTTTCATAGGTTTTGAAGAAAAGCAAGTCAGGCGTCAATCTGTAAGCAACGGCTTTCCAACTCCAGGACCCTTGGGAGTAGTATGTGGCTGGGAGGAGGATGTTCCAGATGCTGTCATCCTGAGTGACCCCGAGGGGTCTGCTTCTCAAGCTCCAGCAAATTTGAGGCGCATGAGCAACCACATGCTTCAAAGCCTGCAAAAGGACCCAAGAATATGTGGCATAAAGGAGAAGGATGAATACTGGTTGGCAATCCTCCTTGATCACCATTATAAGTGGAAGGTTTCAGAACTCATCCCATCCCCACAGAGAGTGCAGAAGATAAAATCTCTTGAGGACACGTTAAAGAGGATTTTATTGAATTTTTTTCCTGACTCCAGTAGGTTATTTCTTGATTTTAAACAGTATAGACATTTATTTTTAATGTTTTACATAGCTATACCTGCCAAATGAGCCAGCCTGAAGTGCAGGACTTTATTTTCTGACGAAAGTTCCACTTTAACTTATTTCTAGTTTAACAAGGATACCCACCCCCTTCTGTAGTCATCATACATAATGGAGGTGCTTTAAAGAGAGACTGCCTTTGCCAGTAGGCATCTGATTCTGATCATATATAGAATGGCCAGTAAGATCTATGTTTACATCAATTTTTATGACAAAACTGTTATTGTAGCCCCATATATCCTTTTTTCCTATCTTTTTGTCAGTGTTGTCTGATTTTGCTCTCTTCCTAGTTTTGTTGAATATTTTTGTAGCCTTTACAGCTTTTGCAAATTAAGTACATTTCAGTTTACTCTTTCCAGCGCATAAACTTGTGATTTAAACCATATGGAGAAAGAATTGTTTTCTTCTCTTATGAATAGTTTGAGATTTGTACATAAAACCAGTGTGTAAGCACATGAATGTCATGGGTTCTCAGGAGACAAATCCAATGTTCACTTGAGAAATATCTGAATAGGAACCATTTAAAGAAAAGCTGCACAAAGGTGGTTTATGATAAAAAACTGAAGGCTAGAGAGAGGGAGACACAGAGAGAAAGGCCAATTTGATGTTTGGAACATTGCTCAGACATTGCTCAGTGGCATGTGGTCAGCAAAAGAATTCATCTAAATTGTTCCAAATAATTAGATTTCACAAAAAAAGTAACTCTGTAATAATATTTTAAAAGTTGTGGTGGCTGAGTGGATAGCAGTCCCTTGCAGTGCTTGGGATGTCAATTTGATTGTCCCTGTAAAGACATGGCCTGCTGTTTCCACCCATAATCCAGAAATCAAGGATAGGTTGATTGCAGCCCTGAACATTCTGAGTGGGTGCATTATTCTGTTTAATCAAATTGAAATTCCGAACTTATGTAGCACCCTCTACTTTAGGTAGGTGTTAGAAGTAGGATTTTTGTAGTGCAGGTAAATTTAATCAGGCAGCTAGGCCTGTTTGTTTTGATCTGTGTGGGCTGGGAGTGGCCTAGAGTAGCAGCAGGTGACTCACATGCAGCATTACTTTTTGGTTACCTCCCTCTGGCTCCCAGAGGATTCTAGAAGGGAGGAGGGGAAGAGAGGTGGAGCTGCCTGGGGCGTTCTAAGGAGCCCTGACCAATCCCTAACTTGAATTGGCAGGGGGAAGGCCTCCTTAAATACCTAGAGTCAGCCCTGCTGGGGAGGAGTTGTCAGGTGGAAGATCTGGGAGATTGACTACTAGCGGTCATGGCCTTTGAGGAAGCTCTCCAGTCTGGGGGGGGGGGTGACCTTGGGCCTGGAGCTCGGGAGTGGAAGGTACCCTCATACAAACCACAGGGGTGTCCTGATCAGGAGCAGGAGAGGACAGTGGAGAATACTGCCGGGTAAGTCTCCAGGAGGGATCCACCCGGTGTCGATGAGTGACACACAGCCAGGAAAGCTGGGGAGGCATGCCGGAAGCGGATTGGGAGGATGCAATCTGAGATGGATGTAGAGCCAGTGAGGAATGTGGTGTCATGGGCAGTTGAGACAGGCAGCTGCAGCCAAGAGGGCTGGCAGGGCCGGAAGAGGGCTGGCTGGGATCAGTAGTCCACCTAGGACAGCTAGCACTAGAACTTTCCATTCTTTTTGCTACACCAAAGGGGCCCACGGTCCCTGCCTGCAAAGGGCTGTTGTTAGGGCCTGGCTGAAGCCAATGTCAGGCCTAACTACGTGCTAGCTGTGCCTGAAGAATTGTGCTGGAGGAAGAGGAAGGAATAGTCTGCAGCAAGAGTTGTGCTGGAGGAAGAGGAGAGGTTATTATTTGTCCCAAGCTATACAAAAAAAAATCTTTCTGGGCATCCCATGAATTCCTTAACCCCATCAAAGTTATAATCCCTCAATAAAAACACAAAACAAAGCTAACAGACTGTTCATTGTCCTGGAGTGCCTGCAAAGTGAATGCAGGGCTGGGCAGGGTGACAGGTGGACCACAATATCCAGCAGCCCCTATGCGGGTACCGCTACACTTATAATAACTAAAACTGCTCCCACCACCTTTCTAATATCTATACTAAGTACCCTCTAGAAGAAAGATGCATATATTTATCTAATCTCAGGCTGCTCCAGTCCAGTTACATGTCAGTCAGTGCTGGCTGCATGGGAGAAGAGAGAGCGCTCTGACAACAGCTGAAATGCCAAAGTGGTGACATCACCCATAGGCTTACTATGGGTCATTTGTCTCCCTCCTCTCCTCTGAAGCTGCTAGCTGACAGAATGGAGCCAATCCCGTGACCAGACTGGAATGGCCTGAGAATAGGTAAGTATACAGATCTTTCTTACACAGGGTAGTCAGTAGGTGTTATAGTGTAGGAGCAGTTTTAAAATTAGTGTCACGTACCTGGCCATGGAGCCAGTCATAGAGAGGAAGGAATTCTCTTACATCTCTGCCTTGGTAACCCAGGTAAAGTAACAGAAGGTAAGAGAGCCTGGGGTGGCATGAGTGCCTGGTGGTTCTTGCGATGATGGCTCAGATAAGAAGTCTGTGTGCACTCGGATGCAGGCTGGACCATAACGCAGAACAGCAGGAACAGCAGGAACAGCAGATCGGCAGGTTACTGGTAGACAGTCATCAGGCACTTGGTTTGGGTTGCTGGTCACAGGCAGCAGGCACCGGCCAGGCTGGCAGGTTACAGACAGTAGGCATTTGGCAGGCTGGCAGTTCACAGGCAAGACACATTGCAGGGTCAGGCAAGCCGGGTCAGCAACTATCAGGTATGTCAGAAACTGAGCAGCAGGCATGAGAGTAGTCAGGTTCAGGCTGGGGTTGGCAATGGTAAAACAGACAGGCAGTTAGGTCAGGCAGAGGCGTGGTCAAAGGACAAGCCAGGGGTCAGTTTAGGCAGAGTTCAAGTGTGGTCAGACGGATCAGGATTGCAACAGAAGTCCTCGTGCAGCATTGATGTTTAACCACATCCAGACCTCCCCACGTACATGTACTGAGGCAGTGCGGCCCTTCAGCACGAACGTCATTTTCATTTCCGGGTCTGGGACACGCATACATGCAACCGGCGACCCACTCCCACTGTGATCAGCCAATCAGCAGGCCTGGCAGACCCGATGTTCGCCGGCACTCAGCGATCGTTCCTGAGAGAGGCAGAACGGCAGTCTGTGAGAGGGGAAGATGGAGATCTTGTGTTTCTGGTAAGCAGTAACACGGATCAGTGTCTTCTCCCAGTCAAGGCATCCCCCACACAGTTAGCAAACACTCCCAGGGAACACATTTAACCCTTTGATCGCCCCTGATGTTAACCCCTTCCCTGCCAGTGTCATTAGTACAAGGACAATGAAAAAAGTGTCAAAAGTATCTAATTTGTCCGCTGGAATGTCGCAGTCCCGATAGAAGTTGCTGATCACCACCATTACTAGTAAACAAATAAAAATAAATAAAAGTTCCATAAAAATATCCCATAGTTTGTAGACGCTATAAATTTTGCGCAGCGCAATCAATATACGCCTATTGGGATTTTTTTTACCAAAAGCATGTAGCAGAATACATATTGGCCTAAATTGATGAAGAAATAAAATTTTTACATTTTTTATTGGATACTGTATGTCTTATAGCAGAAAGTAAAAAATAAAATCTATATTTGTTTTTATAGCGTAAAAAATAAAAATCACAGAGGTGATCAAATACCACAAGGACATCAATTTTATTTGGGTACAGTGTCGCACGACCACGCAATTGTCAGTTAAAGTAATGCAGTGCCGTATTGCAAAAAATGGCCTGGTCATGAAGGGGGGTAAAACTTTCGGAGCTGAAGTGGTAAATAGCCCACAAGGCAGCATAGTGGCAGCATATGTGTGCGCATTAGCATGAGTCCGGATAACAGGTTTTTTGGTCAGCACATAACTATGCACCTGTGCATATTTCGCCTTTACTGACAATTACTTAGTATAAGCCCGGAACTCCACTTTAAATATGACACTGGTAGCTCATCATAGTGAAACATGCACATTTTCTGTATTTTTGAGGTTTTCAGTAGGTTGTTTGCCTTGTTTTCTGTGCTTCCCCTAACCAGTAATGGCTTACTCTGACTCTTGGGTCCTCAATTTCTCCTCCTCCACTGCAGATATTTAATAAACTTATGTCTAGTGTCAACTCTTCAGAAAATGCAAAATAAGGTTTTAAGTAGTACAACATTACAAATTAGAGTGCAGTTTGGGCAATTGTTTCCCCAGGCATCGGAATGGAGTGACAGGGAGGTCAGGACTCTGTGCAGGCCAGTCAAGTTCCTCCACCCCAAACTCGCTCATCCATGTCCTAATGGACCTTGCTTTACGCACTGGTGCACAGTCATGTTGGAACAACTGTAGCAGTTGGCAGGATTAACATTATGTTTCTCTGCAGAGTTTTTCTCTTCTGATAGTGAACAATATTATTCTTTAATGATATGAGCTTTTAGCTCTAATGCCGTGTACACATGGGCGGACTTTTTGACCGGACTGGTCGGACGGGATGAATCCATCGCACAATCCGACCATGTGTGGGCTTCATTGGACCTGCAGTGGACGTTTTCGGGTGAAAATCTGACGGACTTTAGATTTGATTTGAAACACGAGTCTGGTCGAAAAATTTGCTCGTCTGTATGCTAGTCCGATGGACGAAAACCGACGCTAGGGCAGCTATTGGCTACTGGCTATCAACTTCCTTATTTTAGTCCGGTCTTACGCCATCACGTACGAATCCGTCTGACTTTGGTGTGATCGTGTGTAGGCAAGTCCGTTCGTTCGAAAGTCCGTCGGAAGTCTGTCAAAAGTACGTCGAAAGTCCGTCGGAAAGACCATCGGACCTTTGATGCCGAAAAGTCCGCCCGTGTGTACACGGCATAAGAGATGACCTAGAGTTCCGAGAAACTAGATTAAGTTGTAATTTTGTCTGCCTTTAACATCTGAGTCCGAACTCTGGCTTTTTTAATGTATGACAACGTTGTCATTTTTAAATTTGTGTGTTGGGTTGTGGTTACAATAGTTAACTAACCTATCTTTTAATATCTTGATGTCCTTAATAAATCAAGTTTCTTAGTAAAACTAATAGGATTGCCTGTAGTACCTGTTTTCCTCCTGGGACCCTTCCCAAAATGTTTTTTTATGTGCTTTTTCTGGTACAGCAATCTACACCTATAGGGTGTTCTAGTGGACCATTTAATAATTGGCTATATTTCAGAGGGACTGATTGTTGACTATCCCTCCCCTTTTTGTGGTAGTCTTTGGAACATTGGCATCCATGATGTGCAACCATTCCAGGGCCATTCCGTGACGAGCATGGGAGTGCCTTTACAAAGAGACCCCTAAAGGGAACGAAAACAAAAAAAGGAAGAAGAAAGAAAGAAAGGAGGTCTGTGTAACAACCCAGAGAAAAGGCTTTATACATCCTAAATAATTCATCAAACCTAAGGCAACTCATTTGAGTTATCCACTAAATTATAGCTATCTTTTTTACTCCACCATTATCATCATCTACATATAAAATGGCCAGTTTTGTCTTACCAGATACTTCTGCTCTCCACCTGAAGGCGGCACCCAGGCCTAAAACATTTCACAAATTCAGTGTTCATGAGGCCATTTTTTTTTAGATATTCTGGTGTTTACAGAAGTTTATTAACCACTTGCCGACCAGCCACCGCAGTGGCCACTGGGGGCGTGCACCCCCTGCTCTCCCACGGAGCCGATGCAAGTCGCAATCACCACCGGGCTCCCGCGCATGCTTTGGGCACACTGAGAACCGGGATCTGTGTGTGTAAACACACAGTTTCCAGTTCTCTGAGGGGAGAAGTGACAGATCGTCTGCTCATACAGAGTATAAACAGCGATCTATCTCTTCCCCTACACAGTCCACTCCCTCCTTCAGTTAGAACACACACACTAGGGAACACAATTGCCCCCTAATGTTAACCCCTCCCCTGCCAGTGACATTTTTACAGTAATCGATGCATTTTTATAGCGCTGATCGCTGCAAAAATGCCAATGATCCCAAAAATGTGTCAAAATTGTCCAATGTGTCCACCATAATGTCGCAGTCCCTATAAAAATCGCAGATCACTGCCATTACTAGTAAAAAAAAAATAATAATAAAAATGCCATAAATCTATCCCCTATTTTGTAGACGCTATAACTTTTGCGCAAACCAATCAATATACGCTAATTGCGATTTTTTTTTTTACCAAAAATATGTAGAAGAATACATATCCGCCTAAACTGAGGAAAAAAAAACTTTTTTTTTTATATATTTTGGGGGGATATTTATTATAGCAAAAAGTAAAAAATATTGTGTTTTTTTCAAAATCATTGCTCTTTTTTTATTTATAGCTCAAAAAATAAAAATCACAGAGGTGATCAAATATCACCAAAAGAAAGCTCTATTTGTGGGAAAAAAAGGATGTCAATTTTGTTTGAGTACAATGTCGCACGACCGCGTAATTGTCAGTTAAAGCGACGCAGTGCCGAATCGCAAAAAGTGCTCTGGTCAGGAAGGGGGTAAAATCTTCCGGGGCTGAATCGGTTAAATGTTAAAAGCATAACAAAAAGAGTTGTTGACAGTCAGTGGCTGTCCAAAGGCTGAAGCTGGTCAAGACTAGTTTATGGAGTGATATCTGAACAAACTGATAGAGGTCGGCGTTCGTCAGATCGTGTACCGAAAGTGACATTCAATGGCGCTATGCGTTAAAAACACTTCATGATCTGAGGGCTAGCGGTAATCTGATAGAACACCCATGCGGACATCTTACTACACCCAGCTACGTCTTGAATTTCAGAGTAATCTTAGAAATAAAGTGAGTGTATATAAATAAATATAGTATGTTGACATCTGTTATGCTGTTTGGATATTTAATTTTGCAAGTGTGATACTGTTTTGATGTTACATTTTGAAAGAAGCTGAAGTGAACTATCAGCAGTAGGAAGCTGGCGGTGGCCATGTCGGTACACCCCGCACTGCTCAGCGCTAAACCTTTAGGCTTGCAAAATTAAATATCCAAACAGCATAACAGATGTCAATATACTATATTTATTTATATACGCTCACTTTATTGCCAAAATTACTCTGTAATTCAAGACGTAGCTGGGTGTAGTAAGATGTTCTCATGGTTGTTCTATCAGATTACCGTTACCCTCCAGCTCATGAAGTGTTTGGAACGCATAACGCCTTGGAATGTAAGTATTCTTTGGTCGGAATGTCACTTATGTTACACAATCTGATGGGTAGCGGTAATTTGATTGATCACCTGAAATCATTTGGATGCTGCCTTCTAGTCTCTACTCATTCTAAAAAACGTTGCCCATCACTCTTTTGCAAAGAGGGTGTTGTTTAAAATTAATGTAGAATATATAGATGAAGGCTTAGTTTTGTCCAAGGACCAGATTTCTTCTCTCACATTATAGATTGAAAACATATTTACACAGCTGTTAATCATAATGCTTTTGTATAGGTGTTTTACGACCTTCCCTTTCAAGAAATCCAGATTTAATGGTACCGTAAGGATTAGTCTCGAAAATGAACATGTGCACAAGCACGTGCTGGAATACAAAATATGTGCATTTTCAGCTTTAAAACTTTGCTCGTGCCCACACATTATAAAAGGCCCTCTATGTATTCCTTGTTTCACAGTGAAGACCAAAGGGATGGATTTCGTACCCCACAGGTATCAGAGTTACATTTTCTATGGAACGAAGAGAATCATTCCTTTCCAAACATTGGCTAAATTTAAATAAACACATGAAAATCCACAAATGTATTGAGCTTCTTTCATACAAGCCGGCCATTGTGCGTTAACCATTCAGCCTGATTCTAATGTGAGTCTGCAATGCATTTTCTGTGGTGAGCTGCCTTCACGTGATATTCGATCTATTTATTTTTGCTGTACTCCTACTCTGAGTCATTTTTTTTCTCTATGTGGTTAGTAGACAGAATTACAAATGGAAAGAATGGAAAGTAGATGGGATGAGAAAAAAAAAAGAAAAAGAAACAGAAACGTTGTTGTACGCATATACTTTTTTAATAAATGATTTGTATTACACGATCTTTAGAAATATGTCTTGTGCTCAGTAACAGAAAGGGCTGATACAAGGCTGCTAATGTCATCCTCTTTGTGAGCTCTGTAAATAAATGCAGAGCAAGGTTCTGCAAAGTAGGTCAAACTTATTGAATTTTCAAGTTGTTGAGGAGACATCTGGTTTTCATTTAGGCAAAAACCCCAATTTCCTACTTTCCATGGAGACTGTTTGTCAAATGGCCAGTTCATAAGTGTAATTGTATCCCTTGCTTGCCTTTTAAAGAAAACAGGGCAGCAGAGAGGATGGAAAGTAAGGGGAGGAGGGAAACGGCTGGAATTCGGAGACATGAGCAGTGCTGGGTGGTAAAAAAAAACCAGAATCCTCTATAACTGGGCTTTGTAAGTGTATTGTTTAGACTCTTGTTTAGTATCTCAGGGTATGAAATAATAGTAATAATAATTGAAAGCTATAACAGATAGTCTGTACTTTTGGAGTTGACAACTAAAAGTGGGCATAAACAGTTCTTTTTTGTGAATTTAACCCCTTGCCACCATCTCCCACCAGCCTTTAAGAAGGTCTGAATGGCAGAAAGCAGAGTTCCTCATTATGTGACTACTGTGACCACAGGCTTTAGGACAGTGCTTGCAAAGCCTCAGGTGCCGGGTCACCATTGCAACCAGAAGTTTCAACCTGGCTCCTGGGCTGCCGTCTGAATGCTGCACACACCCCATGCATGCCCCTCCAGTGAAGTATCCTGGGCTCTACTTGTCCATCTGCGGCAGAGACGTGCAGTCAGGGGAGGCAGGTGAGGCAGAACATAACAGGAAAAAAAAGTTTGTGTTTTGAGGGTCATAGCTCAGCGATCTGGGGTAGATGGCTGAAGTCCTACCCCACCACTGGTCAAAATTTGGGGCTCCTACGACCTATGGTTCTGGAGATACGCAGCTCCTTGCGCAGCCTGTCAGAAGTTACATACAGAGTGGCCAGTTTAAATACAAGCTGGCAGACTCAGCAGACTGAGAGAATGAGCTCACAGTGCCTCTCACCTCTTGTCAGAATCACTGAGCTCAATGGACAGCTTAGAGACGTGGACCAATGGTAAAATACCAATGGCCCAAGCTGTCCAGTAAAAATGCTGCAGTGGTGGCACGCCTCTCACTGCAGTGTCATAGAAGGTGCATGTGTCTAAAAGACACATGCTCCCTTCCAGCCCAGCCCTCTTAACTACAAGGAAAAAAACATGGGTTTATGGGTATAAGATTTACCCACAATCCCATGTTTTTCTCATACAGTTAAGAAGGAGAATGCAAATCTGCTGTTTTAATCAAGCTAAATCATATATTTAGAACATAATCATTTATTATTTATCTATTTACTGTGAAATTACTGGTTGGAAGTTATACTTGATTTGATTGTAGCCATATTAGTGCAATTGTGACAGAGACAATTGAGTACTGTCCATGATACTTTTTTTATTTGCACTAACATACAATTTTTCAGGACAAGCTTTCGGGGTATGTCCCCTTCTTCAAGGTCCAAGCAGTACTGATTCACAAATTTTTAAGCAGCATGTTATAGAAAAAAAAAAAAAAAAAAAAGGGAAAACCAAACACATACAAATCAATGGTAATAAAGATAGCAGCAGAGTTAGTGAGATAAGACAGAGGAGAGAGCTATAGAATGCAGGGGGGGATACTAGTCACAGATTATAACTTCAAACTTCAGTACATTGTCCGTTAAGCCATCTGCTTGAGTACAGTTTTTGAAAATATAGTAAATTACCTTAAAAACAATATATAATAATTATTTGTATATTACTTATGGTAATTAACCCCTTGCCATCCAGGCCAACTCTCACACGTCTCTCCTACATGTAAAAATCATCAGCTTTTTGCTAGAAAATTACTCAGAGCCCCCAAACATTTTATATATATATATATATATATATATATATATATATATGTATATATATATATATATATATATATATATATATATATTAGCAGACACCCTAGAGAATAAAATGGTGGTCGTTGCAACTTTTTATATCACACGGTACTTGCGCAGCAATTTTTCAAACGCATTTTTTTTTTTTTGGGAAGAAACTGTTTTATGAATACAAAAATAAAAAAACAGTAAAGTTAGCCCGATTTTTGTATAATGTGAAAGATGATGTTATGCTGAGTAAATCGATACCTAAAATGTCACACTTTAAAATTGCGCACACTTGTGGAATGGCGCCAAACTTCAGTACTTAAAAATCTCCATAGGCGAAGCTGTAAACATTTTTACAGGTTACATGTTTAGAGTTACAGAGGAGCAGGGGCGTTGCTAGGTAGCAAAAAGACCAGGGGCTTCAGCCCGAAGTCAGAGCCCAGCACTGGGGGGGGGGGGTGATGGTGCGGCAGACGGTGGGGTTGTATGGAGGGGGGTGTTACCTACCTGACATACACTGACCTACCTGACACACACTGACCTACCTGGCTGACATACACTGACTTACCTGACATACACTGACCTACCTAACATACACTGACCTACCTATCTGACATACACTGACCTACTTGACACACACTGACATACCTATCTGACATACACTGACCTACCTGGCTGACACACACTGACCTACATGACATACACTGACCTACCTGACACACACTGACCTGCCTGGCTGACATACACTGACCTACATGACATACCTGACACGCACTAATCTACCTGATACACACTGACCTACCTGACACACACTGACCTACTTGACACACACTGACCTACCTATCTGACATACACTGACCTACCTATCTGACACACACTGACCTACCTATCTGACCTACCTGACACACACTGGCCTACCTATCTGACCTACCTGACACACACTGACCTACCTATCTGACATACACTGACCCACACTGACCTACCTGATATGCACTGACCTACCTGCCCTTGCCCCCTTAAAGCCTAAGTTTATTTATTTAAAATTAGCCAAGGGCAGTCAAATCATCAATTGCAGCCACTGTGCCCGTCAATTGCAACCACTGTGCCCCATCAATTGCAACCACTGTGCCCCATCAATTGCAACCACTGTGCCCCGTGAAATGAAGCCACTGTGCCCATCAAAAGAGAGAAGAGAGAGAATAAAGACAGAGAAGAAGAGAGAGAGAAGGAGAGAAGGGAGAAAGAGAGAAAGCGAGAGAGAGAAGGAGAGCAAGAAACACAGAGAGAGAGTGACACCTTTTTTTTTTTAAATCTTCGTTCTGTCCCACTCCCAGTCACAGCAACCATGGCCGTTATTCAGCGTGACTCTGGAGGTTGAGGGAGAATGAGGCGTTGCGTTCTCCTGATCTCCTTTTGCTTTCCTCAGGCCAGGCGGCATATCACTCCGCCTGTCATTCAGTGCAGTGGGCGGCACTGCAACGGCCGAATCACACAGGTAAATTGCGGCTGCCGCCGCTGCTATCTAAACCTATTTTCTCTCCCTTTCTCTTCACTGCAGGATAGGGTTGCCCCCTTTTCTTTAAGCCAAACCTGTACACTTTAGAGGTGCATGGCAAAAAATTTTGGAAAAAAAAGCTGCATGGCAAATATTAGCACAACACATTTTGGAATGGATTTACTCCTCTATTCATACATTATTATTATTATTATTATTATTATGTGTATGGCGACTGCACAGTATATGTTTAAATAAGATTGGAGTGTATTAATACTTTATCCTTTGCGGTTTCCACCATCATTCACAATTCTTTTTTCACATTTAAATTAATATACACTATAGGATTGTAAAGACCTGGGACACCTTTGGGTGCACTAAGGAGAGCAATAATGTCAGACGCTTTATTGGTGAGTGTTACCCCCCATAATACAGGGGTCAGTGTTACCCCCATATAATTTAGGGGCCCCCCATAGAGGACCCCCATTAGATCAGAGTCCCCTTATATCAGTGCTCCTCTTAGAGACCCAAAAAAATTAAAATGGAAAAAATGCAGCACAACCTCCCCCTATAATTATATTCATATATGAAAAAATAGTTGTAAATTATGGTGGAAACCCCCAAGGATAATCCAAGTACTAATACACTCCAATCTTATTTAAACATATACCGTGCAATCTCCATACACATATAATAATGTATGAATAGAGGTGTAAACCTCCAATTCATTCCAAAATGTGCTAATATCCAATTTACTTTTTTGGATATTAGCAAAACACATTTTGGAATGGATTTACACCTCTATTCATACACTATTATATGTGTTTGGCGATTGCACAGTATATGTTTAAATAAGATTGGAGTGTATTAATACTTGGATTACCCTTGGGGGTTTCCACCATCATTCACAATTATTTGTTCACATTTAAATTAATTATTTTAAATCAATTATAATTATAGGGGGAGGTTGCACTGCATTTTAATTTATTTTTGCATAGTTTTTTTCGAGGAATTTTAGTTTTATTCTAGGTGTTTTTTATTTGTTTTTTTAGATCAGAGTCCCCTATATCTGATCCTCTTTAGAGACAAACCATCATTCTCTAACGGGGGTGCTGATATAAGGGGACTGTAATATAATGGGTTTCTCTGAGGAGAGGGAGGAGTAGGTATTATAAGGACAAGCTGATCTAATGTGGGTGCTGATATAAGGAGAGTTTCCCTTATTTAGTAGAGGTCTCTAGGGAGGGGAGGTGGGGGTGCTGATCTAATGGCGGGTGCTGACTGCTGATCTAATGGGTCACCAGCAGTCAGCACCCCCTCTACATTAGCTCAGAGTCCCCTTATATCAGCACCCCCCTTAGATATCTCTAATAGATCAGTGACCCCTGCCCCTAAAGACCCCCATTAGACTGCCTTACCGAGAGCCGTTTAGAGTCAGGAAGTGTGGGAGCCGGAGTTTGGGGGCAGAGCGAAGCTGCTCTTCTGTAGTGCCATTTTCCTTCCTTCCATTGTGTGGGGGGGCTTGGGGAGAAGGCATAGTAGAGGCAGATGCTGCATCGCTGTGCCCACTGTGTAGGCAGGACACATTTGAACTGGTACACTTACTCACAGGGCTGCTGTTAGGAATCATGGGGCCTCCACCCTCTGAGGGGGGAAAAGAAGTGGGGGGAGGGAGGTGAGAGAGGAGGCGGCAGGAGAGAGAGGGGATGCTGACACAGAGGAGGGTGGTGCTGACAGAGAGGGGGAGGGCTGACAGAGAGGGGGTGGGCTGACAGAGAGGGGGTGGGCTGACAGAGTAGGGGACGCTGACAGAGAGGGGGGCGCTGACAGAGGGGGGGTGGGCTGACAGAGAGGGGGGCACTGACAGAGAGGGTATGGGCTGACAGAGAGGGGGGGTGCTGACAGAGAGGGGGGTGCTGACGAGGGGGGTGCTGACAGGGGGGTGGGCTGACAGAGAGGGGGGTGCTGACAGAGAGGGGGGTGCTGACAGGGGGTGGGCTGACAGAGAGGGGGATGCTGACAGAGAGGGGGATGCTGACAGAGAGGGGGGTGCTGACAGAGGGGTGGGCTGACAGAGAGGGGGTGCTGACAGAGGGGGGTACTGACTGGGGGGGTGGGCTGACAGAGAGGGTATGAGCTGACAGAGAGGGGGGCTGGGCTGACAGAGAGGGGGTGCTGACAGGGGTGTGGGCTGACAGAGAGGGGGGTGCTGACAGGGGGGTGGGCTGACAGAGAGGGGGGTGCTGACAGGGGGGTGGGCTGACAGAGAGGGGGTGCTGACAGAGGAGGGTGGTGACTGGGGGGGTGGGCTGACAGAGAGGGTATGAGCTGACAGAGAGGGGGGGTGCTGACGGAGAGGGGGGGTGGGCTGACAGAGAGGGGGGTGGGCTGACAGAGAGGGGGGGTGCTGACAGAGAGGGGGGTGCTGACAGAGAGGCGGGAGGGCTGACAGAGAGTGGGGTGCTGACAGGGGGGTGGGCTGACAGAGAGGGGGGTGCTGACAGGGGGGTGGGCTGACAGAGAGGGGGTGCTGACAGAGGGGGGGTGGGCTGACAGAGAGGGGGTGCTGACAGAGAGGGGGTGGGCTGACAGAGAGGGGGTGCTGACAGAGGGGGGTGGGCTGACAGAGAGGGGGTGCTGACAGGGGGGTGGGCTGACAGAGAGGGGGGTGCTGACAGAGAGGGGGGGTGCTGACAATGAGGGGGGTGCTTACAGAGAGGGGGGTGGGCTGACAGAGAGGGGTGGGCTGGCAGAGAGGGGGGTGCTGACAGGGGGGTGGGCTGACAGAGAGGGGGTGCTGACAGAGGGGTGTGGGCTGACAGAGAGGGGGGTGCTGACAGAGAGGGGGGTGCTGACAGAGAGGGGGGTGCTGACAGAGAGGGGGTGCTGACAGAGGGGGGTGCTGACGGAGAGGGTATGAGCTGACAGAGAGGGGGGGTGCTGACAGAGAGGGGGGTGGGCTGACAGAGAGGGGGGTGGGCTGACAGGGGGTGGGCTGACAGAGAGAGGGGCGCTGACAGAGGGGGGTGCTGACTGGGGGGTGGGCTGACAGAGAGGGTATGAGCTGACAGAGAGAGGGGGTGCTGACAGAGGGGGGTGGGCTGACAGAGAGGGGGTGCTGACAGAGAGGGGGTGGGCTGACAGAGAGGGTATGAGCTGACAGAGAGGGGGGTGGGCTGACAGAGAGGGGGGTGGGCTGACAGAGAGGGGGGTGCTGACAGGGGGGTGGGCTGACAGAGAGGGGGTGCTGACAGAGGGGGGTGGGCTGACAGAGAGGGGGTGCTGACAGAGAGGGGGGTGCTGACAGAGAGGGGGGTGCTGACAGAGGGGGTGGGCTGACAGAGAGGGTATGAGCTGACAGAGAGGGTATGAGCTGACAGAGAGAGGGGGTGCTGACAGAGGGGGGTGGGCTGACAGAGAGGGGGTGGGCTGACAGAGAGGGGGGTGCTGACAGAGAGGGGGTGCGCTGACAGAGAGGGGGGTGCTGACAGAGAGGGGGGTGCTGACAGAGAGGGGGGTGCTAACAGAGATGGGGGTGCTGACAGAGGGGGGTGCTGACAGAGGGGGGTGGGCTGACAGAGAGGGTATGAGCTGACAGAGAGGGGGGGTGCTGACAGAGAGGGGGTGGGCTGACAATGAGGGGGGTGCTTACAGAGAGGGGGGTGGGCTGACAGAGAGGGGGGTGGGCTGACAGAGAGGGGGGTGCTGACAGGGGGGTGGGCTGACAGAGAGGGGGTGCTGACAGAGGGGGGTGGGCTGACAGAGAGGGGGGTGCTGACAGAGAGGGGGGTGCTGAAAGAGAGGTGGGCTGACAGAGAGGGGGTGCTGACAGAGAGGGGGTGCTGACAGAGGGGGGTGCTGACTGAGGGGTGGGCTGACGGAGAGGGTATGAGCTGACAGAGAGGGGGGGTGCTGACAGAGAGGGGGGTGGGCTGACAGAGAGGGGGGTCGGCTGACAGAGAGGGGGGTGCTGATAGGGGGGTGGGCTGACAGAGAGGGGGTGCTGACAGAGAGGGGGTGCTGACAGAGAGGGGGGTGCTGACAGAGAGGGGGGTGCTGACAGGGGGTGGGCTGACAGAGAGGGGGGTGGGCTGACAGAGGGGGGTTCTGACTGGGGGGGTGGGCTGACAGAGAGGGGGGTGCTGACAGGGGGTGGGCTGACAGAGAGGGGGGTGCTGACAGAGGGGGGTGCTGACTGGGGGGTGGGCTGACAGAGAGGGTATGAGCTGACAGAGAGAGGGGGTGCTGACAGAGGGGGGTGGGCTGACAGAGAGGGGGTGCTGACAGAGAGGGGGTGGGCTGACAGAGAGGGTATGAGCTGACAGAGAGGGGGGTGGGCTGACAGAGAGGGGGGTGGGCTGACAGAGAGGGGGGTGCTGACAGGGGGGTGGGCTGACAGAGAGGGGGTGCTGACAGAGAGGGGGTGCTGACAGAGAGGGGTGGGCTGACAGAGAGGGTATGAGCTGACAGAGAGAGGGGGTGCTGACAGAGGGGGGATGGGCTGACAGAGAGGGGGTGGGCTGACAGAGAGGGGGGTGCTGACAGAGAGGGGGTGCTGACAGAGGGGGTGGGCTGACAGAGAGGGGGGTGCTGACAGAGAGGGGGGTGCTGACAGAGGGGTGGGCTGACAGAGAGGGAGGTGCTGACAGAGAGGGAGGTGCTGACAGAGGGGGTGGGCTGACAGAGAGGGGGTGCTGACAGAGGGGGGTGCTGACTGGGGGGTGGGCTGACGGAGAGGGTATGAGCTGACAGAGAGGGGGGGTGCTGACAGAGAGGGGGGTGGGCTGACAGAGAGGGGGGTGCTGACAGGGGGGTGGGCTGACAGAGAGGGGGTGCTGACAGAGAGGGGGTGCTGACAGGGGGTGGGCTGACAGAGAGGGGGGTGGGCTGACAGAGGGAGGTGCTGACTGGGGGGGTGGGCTGACAGAGAGGGGGTGCTGACAGGGGGGTGGGCTGACAGAGAGGGGGGTGCTGACAGGGGGTGGGCTGACAGAGAGGGGGGTGGGCTGACAGAGGGGGGTGCTGACAGAGGGGGGTGGGCTGACAGAGAGGGGGTGCTGACAGAGAGGGGGTGGGCTGACAGAGAGGGTATGAGCTGACAGAGAGGGTATGAGCTGACAGAGAGGGGGGTGCTGACAGAGAGGGGCGGGATGACAGACGGGGGTGGCTTACAGAGAGGGGCACGCTGACAGACTGGAGGAAGGCCAGATAACAGACCTCAGTAAAGAGGAGACACATTGCGCCAGGCAGGGAGGCGGGACTCCGGGCGGCCAAGATCACCCACAGTCCAGCCCAGCCCCGCCTCCATATTTATCCATTTACCACCTCCACCGGGCCAATCACAGACATGTCCGCCGCCTGCACGGCCAATCACAGAGCGCCCGCTGCCCAGCCCTTGTATGTGAGTGTAACACAGATGTCAGTGGGCACGGGAATCGGGATGCGCCGCTCTCGATCTGCCACTGGTCACAGGATAGCTGAGACATGTCTGTATGCAGCCGCTGCATAACTAAGAGGTGAGGGAGGTGGCGGTCCGATGGCTCAGTGCCTGCTCGTCTCTCCTCCACCTCCAATGCCGCCCGCCCGCAGCCGCGACCCGACCGCTAGTTTCTCCTCCACACCCGCCGCTGAGACTAGGGGCTTTGGGCTCCACATTCGGGGCTCCAGCCTCGATAGCCATCCCCTGGCGACGCCTCTGCAGAGGAGGTCTAGTGATAGTGATAGAACTATTGCTCTCCCTCTAGCGATTGCAGCGTATGTAACCTGTGTGTATCTAGTTCTGATAACTAGCCAGTGCCTCACCAGCCACTGACCTCACAGCACATCCCTGATCTGCGGGCCTGGGACTGGCATAGTGCCGCTGGGGGAGGGAGGAGAGCAGACACACGTCCCCTCTCTTCCCTTTCTCGTTGTTGACCCGGAAGTGATGTGTGATGTCATTTCCAGGTCCCCATTGGCAATTTCCCTGGCTATCAAGACCGGGAAAGAATGTAATGCAGTGCAATGTGCATTGCATTACATTTAGGGGCACAGGGGTCTTTCAGACCCTGCATGTATCATTAACCACTTGCCGCCAAATCACGTGCCTGCACGTCATTTGGCTTCAAGTGGTTGTCTCGGAATGATGTCTGCAGTTGGAGGCTGGCTAGAGACCCGAAGAAAGCCGGGATCGGCTTTGATCTGGCACAAAAAGTGTCAGAAAATACCTGGTCTTCAAGTGGTTAAAGAGAACCTGTCAAAAAAAAAATCATTATGTAATAGAAAAAAAAAGTAAAGTAATAAAAAAAAAAAAGTTTAATTGTAAAAAATTAAAGTTACACCTAAGCACATAAAATCCCCCCCCCCCCCAAAAAAATGAGGCCCCCCACATATACACACATACAAACAAACGCACACGGCGGGGTGACTATGCTTGAAAACATTGATTGTGATACACATGTTACATATTGTCGCGCACGTCGGAATGAGAACAACAATTCTAGCACCAGACGTCCTAGTTAACGCTAAACGCTAAACCTATAGGGGGCTTTGAAAGCATTTCCTATGGAGAATATAGGATATTGACATGTTTAAACCAGACCTTCATCCTCCCTCGGCACTTTCCTCCTCTCCATCCTGCTCCCCCTCCGCAGCACAGATATCGACTGTGTTTTTCTTGTTTATCCACATGTTTTTTTCCCCCATCAAAGGCTTGGCCCACCCCTCCGGTTTCTGGAATTCACCTAGGATTATGATGCGGTGCTCCCGGTGCCTCATGGGATGCATGACCTGCAGTCCCATTCAGCAAAGAGGAGGCGCCGGACCCGTGCAGCCACTGCAGACAGAAGGATCCCAGTGGCTAAACGCTGGAGCCGCTGGCTAGGTGAGTATGCTTATTGTCCTGAAAATTGTCAAAGGTAAGCATCGAAAAAAATGGAGAGGGAGGGAGCCAAAAGGCTGCAGTTCCTCTTTAAAGTTTGACATGTTGGGTATCTATTTACTTGGTGCAACCATGGCTTTTATATTCTACCAAAAAATTGGATAAATTATTGTGTTTATGTGCCCTCTAAAACAAACTTTTACTGTGTTTTCTTTACAAAAATGTTAGTGCTACCTAGACATTTGCGGCAATATCGTGTGCCATAAAACATTGGAACTACTGCTATTTTATTCTCAATGGTGTCTGCTTTCAGAGAATATATATTGTTTGGGGGTTTTATGTAATCTTCAGGCCTAAAATGTGCAAAAAACACATAAATGGCTCTGGCTGTGAAAGGGTTAAAGGATAAGTTCACCTGCGGGGACATGTTAAATCTGTAAGATTTGTTAGTTTAAAAAAAATGGCCGCGTACACACAATCGGACTTTACGGCATACTTGGTCCGGCGAACCAGAGTCCGTCAGACAATTCGATCGCGTGTGGGCTCCAGCGGACTTTTTTTCCCCAAAAGTTTGATGGACCTAGAAATGAAACATGTTTCAAATCTTTTCAACGGACTCGAGTCCGGTCGAAAAGTCCGCTCGTCTGTATGCTAGTCCGATGGACAAAAATCGACGCTAAGGCAGCTATTGGCTACTGGCTATGAACTTCCTGGTTTTAGTCCGGTCATACGTCATCACATACGAATCCTTTGGATTTTGGTTGATCGTGTGTAGGCAAGTCCGTTCATTCGGAAAGTCCGTCGTAAAGTCCGTCGAAAAGTCCGCAGGACAAAGTATGCCGTAAAGTCCGGTCGTGTGTACGCGGCATAACTTTTATAGCTGGCTCCTAGATTCAAAGCAAATTTCTCAAGTGATTGTAAAGTCTTGTTTAAAAAAAAAATAATAATAAACATGTTATACTTGCTCTGTGTAGTGGTTTGGCACAGAGCAGCCTGGATCCTCCTTTTCTTGAATGTCTCTTCTGTGCTCCTGGCCCCTCCCTCCTATCCAGTGCCCCCACAACAAGCAGCTTGCTATGGGGGCACCTGAGCAGAGTCACAGCTCTGTGTGTCCATTCAGACATGGGAGCTGCCATGCAGCCCTGTGCCCTCTCTCTCATCATTGGCTAACTGACTTTGATTGACAGCAGATGGAGCCAATGGCGCCGCTGCTGTGTCTCAGCCAATCAGGAAGAGAGTCCCGGATGGCCGAGGAACTCGTGAACATCGCTGGATAGAGATGGGGCTCAGGTAAGTATTGGGGGGTTGAGGGGGGCTGCTGCGCACAAACGTTTTTTCATCATAAAAAAAACCTTCTGACTTTACAACCCCTGTAACTGTTTTATGTATCTAATGTGATGTTGCAGAGATTTTTCTGTGATCATTGCTAATGCCTCAGAGTGTTAAAAATGCTCGATGCATGAACAGTGGCTGAACCTCCCCAATAGCAGCACATGTAGACGCTACGGGGCCCGAACAGAAACAGATGCGGATGGTTCCCCTAGAGTTTTTTGGGGCCTCCAGTCCATTCAGCTGCTGCCACCCACCAAGCTGCTTCCTATCTCCTGGCACCAGGTACTGGAAAGTTCCAGAGAGGAGGGACTGATCTGAGGTATGAAAGGGTTTCAGAGGGGGAAGGTGATACACACAAGCACATACCAACAATGGCAGGTCAATTTCCTTCCGCTGACACTGAGGCAATTTTTTCATGCACTGATGCCAGACCTTTTCTTTCTCATACTAAGGAGAAAGAAACTGATTCTGGGGTATTTTTTACAACCTTTGACTCATGATGCCATGTCTGACTACTGATGCAATTTTTCCACGCACTGATGCTGAGGCATTTTTCTCAACCGCTGACCATTAACATCTAGGCCTTCTTTTTTTCCACTGACCAATAATGTCAGACATTTTTTTTTCTTTCACTGAACAATTATGCCAGGAATTTTTTCTCACTTACTCCCCCCAGCATTCTAAGGGACATGGGGGGGGGGGGTTATTTACTAAAGGCAAATCCACTCTGCACTGCAAGTGCACTTGGAAGTGCAGTCTCTGTAGATCTAAGGGGGACATGCAAGGAAAATAAAAAGCATCGTTTTTGCTTGTACATGATTGAATGATAAAATCAGCAGAGCTTCCCCTCATTTCAGATCTTCCCCTCAGATCTACAGCGACTGCACTTTCAAGTGAACTTATAGTGCACAGTGGATTTGCCTTTAGTAAATCAACCCCTTTGTTGCATAATCCTGTTACCTTACCAATGCAGGGCAAAGTATCAGTGTCTATGCCCAGATGCCCTCCTGACCCCCTTATTCTCATCTTGTGAGTGCTCCCTCACAGCTCTTTCCACCTTTGCAGCCACATTGAAATCTGAGGTGTCTACAACTGTTCAAATGAGTGACAGTGCCTGAGCCTAGCGATTGACTTTTATATCTGAATACTGTTACAGGAAAGGAGATGTCATACCACTTAAATGTCAGGTATCGTGTCACTGAATATGAAGGGGAAGGCTGAGTACTGTAGGGAGTACAAGATGAGTATAACTGGGTCAGGAAAAGACTGCAATAATAACTGCTAGCAATAATCACATGTAAAATCTGACAGGTCGGTTGTACCCAAGTTAATCGATCAATCAACATGGGTACATTCAGTCTATCTATACATGGTTCGAATCTTGGCCAGTCCTTGCCGAACAGGACGAGATTCGATCGTCTATAGCTGGCTTAAGAATACTTTTAAACAATGAACACGTTGCTTTTTTTGCTATTTCCCTTAGCTGAAAGAGATACACTCTCCAGCTCCACACATCCATACTTACCTCATATCATCACTACATCATCTTCAGTCCTTCATCACCTGACTTATTAGGTGTTGAACAATAGTGTATCTTTTTCTTTTTTTTTTTTAAAAATTGATAAGTGGCCCTGAGGTTTCCAGTTAAACCCCTAAATATGATCTATTTAAGTTGACTGGCCCTTTGTATGGTTTATTTGAGTTAATTGTATGTTTTCATGGACTTCAACTTGATTAGATTAAGCCTGCCCATACATGGTTTGAGTCTTGGCCGGTCCCTGATGAACTGGCCGAGATTCGAACCATCTATAGCCGGCTTAAGAGTACTTTTAAATAATGAACACGTTGCTTTTTTCGTTATTTCCCCTGCCTGAAAGAGATCCACTCTCCAGCTCAACACATCCATACTTACCTTATATCATCACTACATCCTCTTCAGTCCTTCATCGCCTGCCTTGGTAAATGAGGTGTTGAACAAGATTGTATTTTTTTTCTTTTCTAATGGCAACTCATTACCATATTTGCTATGGGGCCCTGAATATGAGCTATTTAAGTTGACTGGTCCTTTGTATGGTTTATTTGAGTTAATTGTATGTTTTCATGGACTGTAACAAAACATCTTAAGAGATCAGTTAAATGTTATATGAATTTATATGCACTTGTAGGCAGTTGTAGTTCCTTGTTTGTGCAGTTTTAGTTACACTGAATAAAATCTATTTTTTTAAAGAACAATTTGAACTCAGTTGTGGGACAATATACACTTGCATCATATAGTAAACTTTATACTGGTGAATGTATTGAGTTAGTCATTAGATCCTCTTAGCTTAAGGCAATTCTCTTAATGTCTGGAGTGACTGACTGGGCCTTTTATGAATCATTATATACAAAGAAAACGAAAAGAATTGCTGTTTAATGACATCCGGGACATGTAGGGTTAGAAAGC